>NC_053492.1:208224960-208524960 GCF_905171775.1 Rana temporaria | reverse complement strand
TACTTTAAGGTTAGGATAGGTTTAGAAGTTTACGTTTATTTCGGGGAAAGTAAAAATAGTTAAAATATGTTTGAATCTTGGTGTGCTTTGTGTAATTCTTCCAGATTTGTGCAGTTATCCAGTGAGCATTCTTGCCTCTGTGCAGGGGCTTCCTCTATTAAAGACCATTGACTGCCGGTCTCTCTCCTTGTGCATTGTGCCTGGTCTTGTCTCCATCCCTTCTTAAGTTTTTGCAGGCAGCCTGTAGTGGGTGGAGCCTACTGGGTCCATCCCACGTCTCTGCTCTCTACACGTATTCAGTGCAGTTTTGTAAACTCACAGCAACCAGATATTCTGTACCACACAATCCTTTGCAGGAAAATACACTGGGTTTGCGACCTGCAGTGTGTTTTAAATGCAGTGTAGAAAATGCACATGGCGCTTGTGAACAGCAATTTTTAAGTCTGACCACAGATTTTCTATTGGATTGAGGGCTTTGACTAGGCCATTCCAACACATTTACACGTTTCCCCTTAAACCACTCAAGTGTTGCTTTAGTAGTGTATTTGGGGTCATTGTCCTGCTGGAAGGTGAACCTCTGTCCTAGCCTCAAATCACACACAGAGTGGTACAGATTTTGCACAAGAATATCCCTGTATTTAGCACCATCCATCTTTCCCTCAACTCTGACCAGTTTCCCAGTCCTGACTGCTGAAAAACATCCAACATGCCTTTTTGCAAACTCAAAACGTGCCATTTTGTTTTTTGCTGAAAGTAATGGCTTTCTTCTGGCCACTCTGCCATAAAGCCCAACTCTATGGAGCGTACGGGTTATTGTCATCCTATGGACATATACTCTAGTCTCTGCTGTGGAACTCTGCAGCTCATCCAGGGTTACCTTAGGTCTCTATGCTGCTTTTCTGATTAATGTCCCCCTTGCCCGGTCCTTGAAGTTTGGTGTGCAGTCATCTCTTGGCAGGTTTGCTGTTGTGCCATGTTCTTTCAATTTGGTTATGATACATTTTATGGTGCTCCCAGGGATCATCAAAGATTTTGATTTTTTTTTTTTTTATAACCTAACCCTGACTTGTACTTCTCCACGACATTGTCCCTTATTTGTTTGGAAAGTTCATTGGTCTTCATGGCAGTGTTTTTTTAGTCGTGCCTCTTGTTGCAGCCTCTGGTGCCTTTCAAAAAGGTGTGTATATGTAAAGACAGATCATGTGATACTTAGATTGCACACAGGTGGACATCATTTCAAGAAATATGAGACTTCTAAAGGTAATTGGTTGCAACAGAGCTTTTTATGGGCTTCATAACAGGGGGTGAATACACACGCACGTGTCAATTATCAGTTTTTTATTTCCGAAAAATAGTTTTATGTATATTTATTAGACAATGGTGTTCTGATCCATCACATATAAAATTCAGATAAAAAAAAAAAAAACATTGAACTAAAGGCTGTAATGTAACAAAATAGGTAAAAAGCCGGGGAGGGGGTGAATACTTTTGCAAGGCACTGTAGATCCTGACAGACACTTCACTGCTCTATCCAAAACTGACAACAAGCAAAGAAAATGACTGGAGATGGATTTTGTTGGGATTTTGAATCTTCTGTAAAAAAATATATTCATTTAAAACATTCAGACCTTTCTGTATAAATCTCAATTAAAGTCAATGATGTTTACTAATCAGAAAACTTTCATGCCAGGCTGCATTCTCATTTGTGCACCCAAGTTTAATTTTATGCTTTTGTGCACTTATAGTCACACTTTCCTGTGTTGCTAAACTCAGATAATAAATACTGCCATCATTCAGGGCCGCTTAACACCACAATACACGCGTTTGCGTTTTGCACAAAATACAGCAAGAAAACTACTTTTTCATTTTCACTGCACCAAAGTGCATGGTACTGCAGTACCATGCACTTTGGTGGGCCCCAAACACATGAGTGTTTTCTAGATGCATTGTAGGCGCCTTTAACAATTAATGGCACCCACTGCATTTAAAAAGGGCAGTGCGTTTCTGGGTGATATGGGAAATGTGCATTTCCTGCACCGCAAGTGGTAGGAACGGCCTTAAATGTATGCAAGTGTTAGCTCATAAATCTTTTTACAATTGCTTCAAAAAAAGGTTTGTAGGGTGGGAAGAGGGAAGGGTTGATTTGTCAAAAGGAAAGAAAGTTTACTTAACCCTGTCAATCTATTTTTACTTCACATACCCAGTCACGCGCAGAGGAATTCAAATACATAGGCATTTTGACTGCACATAATTTAATGAAATGGACAAGGCCTCACTGGGCTGAGTGAACATTACACTGCACTAGTAAATCAACAGCAAAAAAAAAAGAAGACATTGAAACACATAGCGCTCCTGCAATCCATTCTAAAAATGCACACCAAACTATTGAAAATTCGCAAAGCAATTCCATGTTACCATGACACATTTGTATGTATAGTAGCGTCTCAGTAACTGCTACTTTTTCACCTATACATTATCATACCTATGGCCTTAACTTGGATATGTCCTGCAGGATTTCTTTTAAGCCTCCAGGGCATACCTAATATGTCCTACTGTACCCACTGCTGTTCACGCTCCCACACACAACCCTGCTGGGACCTACTATCAGTTTGACAGCTGAGATGCTGGTCTATGTACAAGAACAGCTAAAGGAGCACTTTCTTCTATGATCCCTGAAACAGGTTGATTTGTAATTACTGATAGTTAAAGAAAAAAAAATGTGTCATTTTTAATAGATTTTTTCCTATGTATTAAGTGTAGGCATCTAAAAAGGTCCAATGTAATGTTTTTTATGTGTTTATATCTTAGATACAAGTGCTTGTAACCCTAAAAAATAAATTATCCTGATCCTTTAAAGCATGTTATACGGCACAGTGCTTGTGCCGTGTCATTTAAAACCTGGGTCATCCTGACAGTTCCTGTGTCCCCCTCTCTGTACTGAATCATGGCTGCTGAGCCCTGACCGCCGTGATAAGTTTACGTGCCTCTGCCCCTTACGCTGGTCTCCTCTCTCTCCCACCTCCTCCCTGCCTGTCAGCTCAGGAGTATATAATATTACTATTGAGAAATCATATAATCCACAGTGTTACATGATAATATAATGTCCAGGGTGTGCTTTTGTGTAAAATAATTGCAATAAAGACTGCTTTAGACACTATTAAAAAATAAATGTCATTTTGTGAAATCGTGTAATCCGCTGTGATAATAACCACTTCCTTACTGGGCACTTAAACCCCTTCCTGACCAGAGGACTTTTTGCGATTCGGCACTGCGTCGCTTTAACTGACAATTGCGCGGTCGTGCGACGTGGCTCGAAAACAAAATTAACGTCCTTTTTTCCCCACAAATAGAGCTTTCTTTTGGTGGTATTTGATCACCTCTGCGGTTTTTATTTTTTGCGCTATAAACAAAAATAGAGCGACAATTTTGAAAAAAAAATAAATATTTTTACTTGTTGCTATAATAAATAGCTCAATTTTTTTTTTTTACGTTTTTTTTTATCCTCAGTCTAGGCCGATACGTATTCTACATATTTTTAGTAAAAAAATCGCAATAAGCGACTGGTTTGCGCAAAAGTTATAGCGCCTACAAAATAAGGGACAGAATTATTATTATTATTATTTTTTTTTTACTAGAAATGGCGGCGATCTGCGATTTTTATTGGGACTGCGACGTTATGGCGGACACATCGGACACTTTTGACACGTTTTTGGCGCCATTCACATTTATACTGCAATCAGTGCTATAAATATGCACTAATTACTGTATAAATTTTTTTTTTACTAGAAATGGCGGCGATCTGCGATTTTTATTGGGACTGCAACGTTATGGCGGACACATCGGACACTTTTGACACATTTTTGGCGCCATTCACATTTATACTGCAATCAGTGCTATAAATATGCACTAATTACTGTATAAATGTGACTGGCAGGGAAGGGGTTAACACTAGGGGGTGAGGAAGGGGTTAAATGTGTATCCTAATTAGTGTTCTAACTGTGGGGGAGGGGGGGTGACTGGGGGGGTGACCGATCTGTGTCTCTATGTACAAGAGACACAGATCCGTCTCCTCTCTCCCCTGACAGCACCGCTGTCTGCGAGAGCCGGGAATGAGAGATGATCTCATATGTAAACATATGAGATCATCTCTCATTGGCCGCACAGATCGCCTAGGAAACGGCCGCTCCGATTGGCCGTTCACGGCGATCTGTGACTGGCTGTGTCCAAGGGACACGGCCAGCACAGCAGTTCCCCGCTGCGCGCTCGGGAGCGCGCGCGGGGAACGCGAAAAGGGGCGGCCGTAAAAACACGGCCTCCCAGAGAAGTAGAGCCACCCGGCGGCCGTATATAGTCGTACGGCCGTCGGGAAGTGGATAATAAAGTCTAGTGTGTGTTTTTGTGTAAAATGATTGCGATTAATATCTTTACAGTGCCACTGGGCACTCACATGACCTGCCATCTAGCGGCCAAAAAAAACATTGCAACCTAAGATAGAATGGCGCAAGCCAGCCTATCTTAGGTATGTTTAAGTGTATCTCTGTTTGAGAATACACTTAAACATAGGCCGGCTTAGATTCAGAGTTAGGCCGGCTTATCTGTAGATAAGCCGGCCTAACTCTTTGTGAATCTACATATATGTGTTTTTTTGTGCATTTTGCAGTTTTCAGAAACACACTACATTCTATTTAACATGGTTTCCTATGGTACACATTCACATCTATATGTTTTTCAGTTGCTGTGTTCTTGGAAAGAATCAGGAACTTTTTCCCCACAGCAGATGTTGTTTTGCGTGTAATAAACTTCACCAAAAATGTGCGTCTGTGTCTTTGATGCATTTTTACATGAAGTTTGCATTTCCTCCATAAAAAACGGAGTTGTTAAGAAGCGAGTGGCCATCATGTCCCTAACAGACAAGTCATCAGCTGTCAGCAGGCTTCCACACTGACAGCTGAATGTAAAAAAAAAAAGAATTGTGGGCAATAATTTTTTTTGGGAAAAAAACAGTGTGGGGGCCCCCCAATGCATACCAGGTGCAGGCCCTTGAGAAAGGGAAGGGTAGCCCTCCTCTTGAACCGTACCAGGCCACAGGCTCTCAACATGGGGAGGGGTATTCTTTGGGGTAAGGGGGCCCTTCCCCTCCCAGTGTACCACTTCAGAGCGCCCCTGCCCCAAACCCCCCCCATGTTAACGGCATGTGGCCTGGTATGATTCAGGAGGGGGGACTCTCGTTCGTCCTCTACCTTTTATGACCTGCCGGGCTGCATGCTTGGATAAGGGTCTGGTATGGTTTTTGGGGGGGATCTTTTTTGTCATCGGGGTTCTCGTCAAAATCCATACCAGACACGAAGTGCCTGGTATGCAATGGGGGGACCCCACGCTGTTTTTCTACTTGCATTTTTTATAGCCGCCAATTTTTTTTTTTTATTTTTACATTCTGCTGTTAGGTTTTGCTGTGATTCTGGAACTACAGTAATAATCATACAATTCTGCCCACCATTCCAATATGCTACAGTTTAAATGGGGTCTTGGTGAGACACAACTTTTGAGGAGTGAGCACATTAGGCACAGCAGACTGCCACATGGTCAGTCTCTAGGGGAGAGTAGTGTTAAATGTATAAGCAGATTTAGATACACTAACTGAAGCCAAACCCAGCTCACATTTTATAATTGGGTACAGCAAACATTTTTTTTCCTGTTGGGATGAAGGTTTTTCAGGAATAAACCAAAGCTGATCATTTTAATCACCCGTCAGTGTTCAGTGGTTTGTCTCATTCATGTAAACTGATATATTCTGCTGTGGAGCTTATGAAAAACAACTTCCTGGCTGACCTGCCAGCTAAAACTAGAATTAACTACCGTATTTATCAGCGTATACCGTGCACTTTTTTGCCCTGAAAATCAGGGCAAAATCATGGGTGCGCGATATAGGCCGATACCCGCGCCGAGTTTGAACCACTGCGCCGGCATATACCGAGCGCAGTTCACTCGGGTATAGTCGGGCAGGCTCGGCTCCTCTCGCGGTCACGTCCTGTGCATCCTGTACGTCCAGGACGTGACCACGAGAGGAGCCGAGCCTGCCCTACTATACCCGAGTGTACTGCGCTCTGTATATGCCGGTGCAGTGGTTCAAACTCGGCGCGGGGATCGAGCGGGGAGAACACCGCAGAAGGACGCCGGACCCGACGAGGACACCAAAGCCTCAGACGGACGCGGGACCAGACGCGGCCGCTGATGGATGCTGCGCAAGACACAAAAACTAAGTACTAAAATGTTTTTTTTTGTACAGGAATGCGGGTCCACTTTAGGGGTGCGCGCTATACGCCGGAGCGCGCAATACCCAGATAAATACGGTAATTCAGAAATCACATTGATAAGCTGCAATATAATAATATTGTGTTTAATATTGCTTTAAGGGCCGATTCATACCATGAATTGCACAGGAATAAACTGTGCGTTCCTGTGCAATTCACATGGGAGCAGTGTGATTTCAGTTCATTCATTTGAATGGACTGAAATTGCACCAGACTGCAGAAAAATTAGTGGATGCACTAATTTAAAAAACGCACAACTGGATTGCATGGTACTACTGTACCATGTGATCTGGTGCAGACAAATGCACTGCATTTGTGACCTGCGTTTGGGGTGTCATTAATTTAACACTGACACGATGCAGATTGCAAATGCAGTGCATATCGAACAAGGTGCAAGGAACGTGCACAGAATGTGGGTTTCCTGCACCTTGTTCTGATGTAAGCTGACCTTTAAAAGTGGAACTTTAGAAAAACAAACTGGGAAACAGGCCTGATTTTTAATGTGAAAGAAACATACTATTACATAGTTTTGGTAAATCTAAAGTAGAATGTAAGCTGTATGGTGAAATGTATCAGTTTCATATAACTTGCAAGATGGCAGACAAAAAAGCACTCTATAGCCAGGTGCTGCGTACACACGATCTGAAATTTGGACAAGAAAACCGTGGATTTTTTCTGACATAATGTTGGCTCAAATTTGTGTTGCATACACACGGTCACACAAATCAGGAAGGTGTGGAAACGACAAGAGATAGACGAAAGGGATTGATCAAAAATGGAAAGCATCCCATTCGAAATTCATGCCCGCCGGTATTCTAATGTGAAACATGAATGTCCAGTGAACCTCACACCCGCACAGAATCCTGAACCCGTCACCCCCCTGATGAAATGCCCAATGTAAAAATCCATATTTTTTGTTTTTATCTATTTTGTTTTATTAGTTTTAGAGTAATTATATTAATAAAGTGTGCATAGCGCTATGCATAAAGTATACTAAAAATAGTCATGTGCTAGTATGCATCTGTGAGTGAAATACAGTGGCAGTGATCAAAACTAATCTATATATAAGCAAGCTAGATTAAACCATAACAAACCATATTGAAAAATGATATAGACCACAATATTAGTACACATTACATGTACATATATTTATAAGCTGTGACTTACAGGTAAATACCCTCATATATAAGAGGAACCACCATAAACACATTATGCGCCTAATAAAAAATAATATTTAACAACTAAAACTGAGTTACACAAGGAGTACATCAACCAAAGTGTGTAACAGTTTTGATTACTAATTAGATAATTAGACACCACCTGTTTTCTTGGGTCTTCAGTTGTTTGGTCTCATTAAGGTTGTATATATATTTGATATCATTTGTTGTATTTTTTAGCTATGACTATGCACTAGTTTCAGTGTGAAACGCGTCAGAAGTCAGGTTTTATTTTATTTTGCTGTGACTTGTAGTGCTGTCCTTCTTTTAATAAAAGGCTACAATTTGTTCAGAGTGCGGCTGTCCAGAGACAATCTTTGTTCCTGCTTTGCTAAGTGCATTGCCTGCACCTGAGTTGTCTGCAATGGAGGATATTCATCTGGGTTCCCACCTGGAGCAGCTATTCCCTTTATCCCCGTCACACAAATCTAGTCAGAAATTCCGACTGTCAAGAACGTGGTGACGTGCAAGATGTATGACGAGCCGAGATCAATGAAGTTCAATAGGCAGTTCGGCTCTTCTGCTTGATTCTAAGCATGCATGTTTTTATGCGCGTCGGAATTGCATACAGACGAGCGGATTTTCCGATAGGAACTTTTTCCGTTTTCCGAACCTGCTCTCAATCTTTTGTTGGCAGAAATTCTGAAAGCAAAAGTTAGATGGAGCATACACACGGTCGGAATTTCAGACCAAAAGCTCACAGCGGACTTTTCTTGTCGGAATTTCCGATCGTGTGTACGTGGCATAAGGCTTGGTTCATGCTAGTGCGACCCACGTTTGCTCAGGCACAGCAGCCCATCCATTTGAATGTTCTGCTGTGCCATGTGAAATACACAAAAAAGGTGCATGCACCTTTTTAAAAATGTGGGCCGCAGGGAAACTGCATGGTATTTTTGACCATGCGGTTCCCACACACAGTGATGGCACTGTTGGCTGAGATGCTTGGGGGTGCCATTCAGATCTAAATGGCAGCACTGCACGTCTCACAAGAGCAGTGCGATTTGATTGAGGATACACAAGGCCTGCACTAGTATAAACAGAGCCTTACTCAGCAGGTATTGACCTCACTGTAGAGTTAGATAGTCACTTTCTCTTCATCTCAGGGGTATCTCAGCTTTCCTTGGGGAAACACAGCAGTGCCATTTTCCCCAGGGCAGAGAAACACCATTTCATCCTATAGGTATAATTTGCTTCTTTTTTCATGCAGCATATTGGACATCTCTTCCCACTGTACTTGGGGCCTTTCTGCTGACTGGAAGATGTTTTCCTACATTGATCAGCAGCTCCCCTTACAAGTGTTCCTTTAACAATGTTCACAGCTTGGCAAAATCTACAGGTGTGCATAGAAAAAAGTCTGGGTTCACACTGGTACGACATACTACTTTGCCCTGCGCATCGGTCCTACATCGGGTTTAACTTCAGTTCTACTTCCATCCGAATTGAATGGACAGGATACGAATTTGCTCCGACTTTGAGATCATCTAAATTGTCCTTTGTCCAATCAAAACAATCCTAGTGTGACATAAATTCCTTTTACTGCTGCTGTAATCACCATGTCGGATGTCACAAGTTGGATGGTTAGGACAAGAATCCGACTTCAATGATATTCAATGGGCTGAAGTAGGACCAAATTCAGATCAAAGTAGCACAGGAATCTTTTTCAAAGTTGCAACCGACTCGTGTCGGACCAGTTAAGACAGCTCTCACATGGAATCATTGATTTACACACGTCATGCGACATAAGCTCCCAATGTCAGAGTGTATGTCGTACCAGTGTGAACCTAGCCTAAGGCCTCGTACACACGACCAAGGAACTTGTCGTAAATGAAACATAATTTTCCTCAGCGAGTTCCATGTTAGGCTTGTCGAGAAACTTGACAAGCTTTCTTTGCGTACACACAGTCAAGACAAAATCTCGTCGTTCTCAAACGCTGTGACGTACAACACGTACGACGGCACTATAAAGGGGAAGTTTGATTCCACTGGCGCCACCCTTCTGAGCATGTGCGGGTTTCTAAGCATATGCACGAACGTGTTTCTCGTCGAAAACCAACCCGACAAGGAACACGACGAGGAAATTGAGACTCCCGATGAGGAAAAAGAGAACTTGTTCTCTTTTTTTCTCATCGAGTTCCACGGCAGTTTTCTCGATGAAAAACATACACATGACCGTTTTCCTTGGCAAAAAAGCTCTGCCACCAAGTTTTTTGATGGATTCTGTAGAGGAAAACGGTCGTGTGTATGAGACCTAAATCGCAAAAAGTACAGATTAGGGCGGTGCCATTGCCGGCAATTGCCAGCAAATGCCGCCAATTTGACATGCGATTTGACACGTGAACCAGGGCTTATTGTCAAAGCTTAATTTAACAAGCTGAAGTTAGAAGCCGATTGGCTAATATGCACAGCTACACCAGATTTTGCTCTCTCCTTTTTTTATAAATCACCCCAATTCACATGTGAAGAAAGTCCATATGGATTTGCCTAATAGAGGATGTGTCATTTTACTCAAGGACTAGTGTTAATTTTTATGACTTGCAAATCCAGGCTCCACAAATAGATCTTCCAGGGTCACTTTTGTTCAGCATATGGATTCACCGATTTGCCTCAAGAGTTAAAAGAGAAGTTCAGCCAAAGCTTGTTTGGCTGTATTTCTCTTCTGGGTCACAGGAGTGCAGTTAGTTTTGTACTCCTGTGACCCGTTTTCAGCAGAGAGCGGTCTGAAGTCCACTCTCTGCTGCCGTCACAGATATCAGTCCAGGCACCACTTATTCGCAAAAATAAAGTTTGGATCCACCAGGTGCCTGGACTAACAGCCGACTCAGCCTCTCAGTGAGCCTCAGTGAGTAAAAAAAGGGTCCAAGATTCACAAACCCTTATTCTGTGAGCCCAGCCTGTTATTGATACACTCCCTGGATGTAGCCTAGGCTCACAGTACTTCAGGACTAAGCAGTGCCCACATGTCGCTAAGCAAACGCTACTCAGTCCAGGAAGAAAAGATATTAAAACGGAGGTTCCGCCGATTTTTTTTTTTTTTTAAAGTCAGCAGCTACAAATATGGCAGCTGCTGACTTTTAAAAAATAGACACTTACCTGTCCAGCGCGCCCGCAATGTCAGCAGCCGAGGCTGAGCAATCGCTCGGTCCTTGGCTGCTTCCGCCGCCATCCTCGGTGAGGGAATCAGGAAGTGAAGCCTGACTGCTTCACTGCCCGGTTCCCTACTGCGTATGCGCGAGGATAGCGGCGCCCCATCACTGGTCCCCACTCTCTCCTGGGAACAGTGTTTCCCAGAAGACAGCAGGGGGGAGTGACGTCACAGGCTGGATTCCCCGCGGGGATCAGACCCGGAAGTGGTGCAAATACCTGTCTCAGACAGGTAGCTGCATCCCCCTCCCCCTGAAAGGTGCCAAATGTGTCACCCGTGGGGGGGAGGGATCCAAAAAGCGGAGGTTCACTTTTTGTGTGAACCTCCGCTTTAATAAAATGTTTACATACATATGTTTGTGTTCTATTTGACAGCTTATGCAGTGTGATACTTTAAAATATTATACAAAAGCACTACAAATATTAATCCAGATATAATGTTATGGTAACTATGAGATTCTTAACATGCTTTAATTCATGGCCAAGCAATCTAGACCAACACAGTAAGTGTGGCTGGCAAAGAATAATTTACAAGCTTGTCTATGACAGGCTCCATTTTTTAGGCGAGAGGCCGTTCTGAAGTAGAGGTAGCCTAAGGCTTTTACAGTGCATCGGTTTTCTCTGCTGAATAAACACAGCCCCACAGGGATGACAGTAAGCAGTGCATTTCTGAGATCATATTAGAAGATGCTGTCCTTAGGCAGGTTTTGGGTTGGCTCTCTATCTTATAGTTACACAGGAATGGAAGTAGGTTGCAAAGTGATAAATGGCAATCATCTTCTTTGCAGTGCTATTGTAGGTAATGTTGGAAACTGCAGAAAAGGTATTTCTATCAGTTCAAGCACATGTTTAAACTGAAAATAATGCCGGCTTGACACCTTTCATGATATTTGTATCTTCTAATGTATTTAAAGCCGATATTTTTGATGGTATGTACTATAAATGCCTGAATGCAGGGTTTAGCTAGCTTTTTTTTACCAAAAATATGTAGAAGAATACGTATCGGCCTAAACTGAGGGAAAAAAATTTATATTTTTTTGGGGGATATTTATTATAGCAAAAAGTAAAAAATATTGCATTTTTTTCCCAAATTGTCGCTCTATTTTTGTTTATAGCGCAAAAAATAAAAACCGCAGAGGTGATCAAATACCACCAAAAGAAAGCTCTATTTGTGGGAAAAAAGGACGCCAATTTGTTTGGGAGCCATGTCGCACGACCGTGCAATTGTCAGTTAAAGCGATGCAGTGCCGAATCGCAAAAAGGGGCCAGGTCCTTTACCTGCATAATGGTCCGGGTCTTAAGTGGTTAAAGCAGTGTTAAACCTAAAAGAAAACATTACTGTATATTGCAGCTTACCAAACCTTAGATGCAAGGGCTGCATTTTTATTTATTTTTTCCTTTATTTTCACCTGGCGATCTGGCCAGTACATCTGTTTTCAGCAGAACAAGCTGTCATGCAGATGTAGCAGTTACAGCATTGAGACAAACCATTTACCACCAAGGAGGGTGCTTACAGTGATTAACTTATTTATGCAAAACCTTTATCCCAATAGGAAAAAAAAAGCTTTGTTTGCTGCAACTGCTTATGAAGCATTAGCTGGAGTTCAATGTGTTAGTGTGTCTAAATCTGCTAGTGCATTTAATACCCCATTGTCACAGACTGACAATACTACTGTCAAATGTTGCCCCTGTGCTCCTTCATCCAGAGTGTAGGTACTCTCATACAGGAGGTGTGTTACTGGCCAGATCACTAGGTGAAAACAGAGAGGGGAAAGCCTAAAAAAACAGGATGCAGCAACCACATCTAATGATTGTCAAGCTCTAATATATTACATTTTTGGTTTTGGCTAACACCGCTTTAACATAAAGAATATATATTTCAGGAAGCAGGAGAGCCATTAGCATAGTCATTGCACTGCTAGGGACCAGTGCTGTGTATAGAAGTTGTCAGGGCAAGTATTTACCTTCTATTGTAAATTCTAATGCCGCGTACACACAATCGTTTTTCAGCATGTAGAAAAAAAGTTTTTTCCAACTTCATCATTAAGACGACGTTGCCCACACACGATCGTTTAAAAAAAATGCTCTAGCAAAGCGCAGTGACGTACAACACATACGACAGCACTATACAGGGGAAGTTCCATTCAGATGATGTCACCCTTTAGCTGATTTTGTGTTGGTAAGACGATTTGCGCTTTTCTGTCTGTTACAGCGTGATGAATGTGCTTACTCCATTACGAATGGTAGTTTTACCAGGATAAGCTCTCCCGTCTCATAAATGCTTCTGAGCATGCGCGAGTTTGTTTAATGTCGTTTTAGCCCACACACGATCATTTTTTACAACCCGAAAAAACACATTGTTTGAAAACGTCGTTAAAAAATGCAGCATGTTCGGGGAAAAAAATTGTCGTTTTTCAGAGCCCGAAAAATGATGTGAATGATGACATTTTTTTAAAACTTCGTTTTTTACATGCCGAAAAATGATCGTGTGTACGCGGCATAAGATCCCTCATCCCTTCCACTATAACAGCATGCATACACTGAAAGAAGTCATCTAGTAAATCATTAAACGAGGAAATAAAAATCCACAGGTTGTTGTAGCAATATTTTTCATAACAGCATTTTGTTATTACATAATCAATGGTGCTGCTATAGCCATGGTGATCTTCTTGGGTCTAAAGCCTACAAGATCAGTTTACACTCTTAAATCATAACATATGCATTGCTGTATATATTAATTGATGCCTTTAAATTTTAAATGTAAAACTATAGATTCTCACGGCCCTGCCAGACATCAAATCCAGAACAAAAGAAAATTCCCAGCTCAACTTACCGACCATCCTGCAACCAACCCAATTTGTTATATTTTATGGTATCACTAATGATGCCGATTCACATTTTATTCAACGGGCCTTGAGCCCTTCACCAATTAGCCCTCATTCGATCGTCCACACATTTCAATTAACCACTTGCCGACCGGCCACCGCCGTTATACGTCGACAAGTTGGCTCGGCTGGGCGAGAGCACGTAATATGACGACTCCCGTGCGTGTGCCCGGCGGGCGCGATCGCCGCCGGGCACACGCGATCGCTCGGTACAGAGCGGGGACCGGGAGCTGTGTGTGTAAACACACAGCTCCCGGTCCTGTCAGCAGGGGAAATGCTGATCTTCGGTTCATACAATGTATGAACCGAGGATCAGTGTTTCCCCTAGTGAGGCCACCCCCCCACAGTAAGAACACACCCAGGCATACTTAACCCCTTCCCCGCCCCCTAGTGTTAACCCCTTCACTGCCAGTGGCATTTTTATAGTAATCCAATGCATTTTTATAGCACTGATCGCTATAAAAATGCCAATGGTCCCAAAAATGTGTCAAAAGTGTCCGAAGTGTCCGCCATAATGTCGCAATACCGAAAAAAAAAATTGCTGATCGTCGCCATTACTAGTAAAAAAAATATAATAAAAATGACAAAAATAACCCCTATTTTGTAAACGCTATAACTTTTGCGCAAACCAATCAATAAACGCTTATTGCGATTTTTTTTTACGAAAAATATGTAGAAGAAAACGTATCGGCCTAAACTGAGGAAAAAAAATTTTTTTTATATATTTTTGGGTGATATTTATTATAGCAAAATGTAAAAAATATTCATTTTTTTCAAAATTGTCGCTCTATTTTTGTTTATAGCGCAAAAACTAAAAACCGCAGGGGTGATCAAATACCACCAAAAGAAAGCTCTATTTGTGGGAAAAAAAGGACGCCAATTTTGTTTGGGAGCCACGTCGCATGACCGCGCAATTGTCTGTTAAAGCGACGCAGTCCCGAATCGCAAAAAGTACTCTGGTCTTTGGGCAGCAATATGGTCCGGGGGGTAAGTGGTTAATTACGATTACCAAAATGAATATATCTTACTCTTACACCCCATTGATGTCACATTCATTAGTGCATAACCAATTGGCCTTAGAGATGGGGGTAAAAATTCTCCAACCCTTCTAATTAATCCTATGTAGATTTTTACACAAAAACACTCATATTAAAGGTGATAAGTTTAAAATATAATTTAGAATTATTTAGATTTATCAGACTTAGCGAGCTCTCTTATTGAGAACCCTTTTATGAATATTGTCTGTTTCTACCCATTCTTTTGTATTATTTATAAATTATAAATTGCAGGTGTTCCCACTCACACCAGCCCCCACTCAGAAGTCTCCAATAAGTGACCCCCTGTAAGCCCTGCAGACTGGGATCTGGTCCTGGGGGTGGGCAGAGGAGATACATGAAGGTCCTGGATCGTCTGAATATAAGACCCCTTTCACACTGAGGAGTTTTTCAGGCGGTACAGCGCTAAAAATAGCGCTGCTATACCGCCTGAAAAACTCCTGCACTGCATACTCAATGTGAAAGCCTGAGGGCTTTCACACTGAGGCAATGCGCTGGCGGGAGAGAAAAAAATCTCCTGCCAGCTTTGGAGCGGTGAGAGGAGCGGCATGTATACTACTCCTTCACCGCTCCTTCCCATTTAAAACAATGGGAAACCCCGGCAATACCGCCCACAATGCGCCTCTGCAGAGGCGCATTGCGGGAGGTATTAACCCTTTATCAGCCGCTAGCGGGGGTTAATACCGCACCGCTAGCAGCCGAATCCCGCGGCAAATCCGACAGTATAGCACCGCTATATTTAGCGGCGCTATACCGCCGCCGCGCCTCCCGCCCCAGTGTAAAACAGTGCCTAACTCTTTTATAAAGTCTTTTATAAAGTCTCTGGTGATGTGAGGTTCCTCTTTGTTGAAGGGTAAATATACCATTTGAATATAAAGCCATGTATAATTTTCATAGAGGAAAATATTAAATATGTTATTATGGTAGAAAGTAAAGCAATTAAAATATGTTGAAAATCTCTTTTTGATGCATTTTTAGAAATTAATAAAAAAAAAAAAAACGAAGAAGACCGTAATTAAAGGGGTCGAAATTCATTGGGGTATTCTTATGCATCCTATGGTAGAAATGTGATCCACAAATGTACAATTTTTTTATGTATATTGTTTCCATCATTTAAAAAAAACAGAGCTTATACTTCAACTCTTTGTATACGAAAATGTAAAACATTTTGCAAATAAAAGATCCTGTTTTTTTTACAAACCAACATTTATTATTTTTTCTGCTAAAAAACCCTGTGGGGAACTTTTCCATTTTTCAATTACCATTATTGGGGTGTGCAGCGCTTATCTGGCTCTCATATGTGTTTTTCTATGACATGTTTATTTATTGATTACCTTACTTCAGATGGGATTTGGTCATGAACACAGGATTTCTCTAATGCCACGTACACACGATTGGTTCATCCGATGAAAGCGGACCGATGGATTTTTCCATCAGATATCCGATGAAGCTGACTTTCATCAGTCTCGCCTACACACCATCAGTTAAAAATCTGTTCGTGTCAGAACGCGGTGACGTAAAACACTACGACGTGCTGAGAAAAATAAAGTTCAATGCTTCCGAGCATGCGTCGACTTGATTCTGAGTATTCGTGGATTTTTAACCGATGGACTTGCCCACAGACGATCGTTTTTTTCTATCCGTTTTTTAACCATCAGATACTTTTAAAACAGGTTCTAAGCATTTTCACCGATGGGAAAAAAACGATGGGGCCCACACACTATCGGTTCATCCGATGAAAACGGTCCATCGGACCGATTTCATCAGACAAACCGATCATGTGTACAGGGCATAACTCTCCATTTTCTATACAAGTAGAATCCCTCACAAAAACTCTCCCTCACAATAAAGCTACAGGAACAGAGGGATATCCCTCTAAATACTAAATACCAATTGTTTCACTCGACTCTGGTTCCACATTTGATCACAGTCTTTAATGCTGTCAAAACCACCTCCTTTCCACCTGAAATACTATCTGCTACCATAATTACACTATTTAAACCTGGCAATCCACCTAATATACCACAACATTTTAGACCGATCTCCCTTTTAAATGTGGATATCAAGCTCTATGCCAAATTTATAGAAAATACGTTAGCTAAATCACTACCTCTTTTAATCAAACAAGACCAGGTGGGATTTTTAACAGGATGCCAGGCTCCAGACACCACTAGACAAATGATTTACGATGAGTGTCTGTGGTGGGGGGGGGGGCTGACTGGATGGAATCAGCGGTGGTGGTGGTGGCGACTGACTGGGTACATTGGTAGCGCTGAGTGCCGGAATCAGAGACACTTACTTTCTGTCAGTGTCCTCTTGGTTTCCCCTGCATGGCTCCATGTCTCTCTCGGCTCCCTCTGCTCCATGTGTCTGTGCAGCTCCTCCCCCACGACCTTCTCTCACTTGGTGTCAGCAGTGTCTGCCCCGCCTCCCTACATTCTCTCTGTTCCTGCATAGGTGAGGGCGGGGCAGTCCACAGTCTCAGGCTGCCTCTGCCTTCTCTCTCCCCTCAGCAAACGAAAGCCCCCATCCCCGCGACGGAACAAACGGGCTTCTGCTTGGGGGCCCCAGGCTAGCTCGGGGCCCCAAGCAGTTGCTTGTTTTGCCCGTCTTGTTCCGACGGGCCTGAGTATGACACTGCATCCTATATACAAGTGGGTGGGAGCAATATAGGTGGGTATGGCACAGTGTGCGATTCACAAGAGTATGAATTTCGATTTCCTTATTTAACCCACCAGGTACTAAAGTCCCTAGGGAATATATCCAAAAGGATTCCTGCTGAAAAAGTCGTTTATAACGTTCAGCTCCAGGTAAAGTATCTGGAATGGATTCCAGTACTCACACTTTCAAACCTGAAGTGGATTTCTTATGGTGACAGAAAGAAAGTGTCTTGGGACACTATGATGGTCCCGTCCTTTCTCAATTAATCTTCTATGCTCACCGAAATGTGCCCTCAAGGCCCTAATGGTCCTACCTACATAGAAAAGCCTACAAGGGCAGGTAAGGCAATATACAACGTAATCAGTGGAACAGTTGTAAAAGTCCTTGAACGTGTACATCTTACTTTTAATTACAAATGATTTTTGGCCATGTTGAACAAATTGACATGTCATGCAAGAAGATTTCCTGCACTGGAACATACCATGAAGGGGAATCATAGTCAATGGGGTAGCTACCTTGAATGGGATCTTACTTGGTGCAATTTTGCTCTTGATGTTACGAGCCTTCCAATATGCTACTTTGGGGTATGTTGCGATATTTGACTTAAGGTGAGGATCCTCAAGGAGTATGGGCCAATGGTTTGCTAGAATTTTTTCCATTCTTTTATGTCTGGCATGGAACCGAGTGATAAATTGCGTGGGAGGTTTGTTCTCAGATATAGCCTTAGTGCTATAAACAATGTTGCTCTGTCGATAATGTTTACATGCTTCATCTATTAAAGGTGCTGGATATCCTTTATCAAGGAATTTTTTGGTGAGCAGGGCGCCATGAATGTCATAGTCGCTGTCTCTGGTACAGTTTCTTCTAAGGCGGCAAAATTGTCTATGAGGTATATTATTTACCCACTTCGGATGATGGCAACTGTTAAAGTGGATAAAAGAATTGCCCGCAGTGGGTTTAACATAATTACAAAAATAGACCCTTCATCGTGGCATAACTCGAGATCCAAAAAGGCCAATGAGTGCTGATCAGATACATGGGTGAATGACAATCCTAAATTATTATTATTACAGTAGTGGACAAATGATTCGATATCTTCAGACGTCCCATCCCATATTAGGACCACGTCATCAATGTATCAACCATAATACACAATATGGGAAGCGAAGGGATGGTCAGCAGAAAGAAATAAATGTTCCCAATATCCCATCGTCAAATTGGCATAACTTGGTTGTCCCATTAATTTGGAGATAATGTGTATTAAAATCAAAATAATTATGTTCAAGACAGAATGTTAAAGCTTCTAAAATGAACGAAATTTGTCTAAAATTGATGAGTGGGTCTTTAGATAAAAAATGTTCAGCTGCTCGGAGACCAACATCATGTGGGATTGAAGTATATAGGGATGACACATCTTGGGACAACCACCAATATGTGGGTTCCCAGATGTATGGTTTTAACATACCTAAAAGGTGGGGCCCATCACGAATATACAATGGTAAATTTTCAGCCAAAGGCTGCAAAAATTGATCTATATAGACTGAGAAGCCACTGGTGACACTATCCATTGATGCGACTATAGGACATCCGGCGGGTTTACAAAGATTTGTATGCACTTTAGGTAAGTGGTAAAAGTATGGAGTACTATAGAAGTTTTTCTTAATAAAATTGGCCTCATATTTACCAATTATATTATACTCTCTAGCCCTTCCAATGATGTCAGTGGCCTCAATAGAATAAAGATTAGCAGGGTCATGGACAAGTACTCTATATTTGCTAGTGTCTGACAGAAGTCAAAGATTCATCTAAATACTCAGTTGTGTCTTGAATAACTATACTTCCTCCTTTATCTGCTGATCTGATTATAATACCACCATTCTTCATGAGCTGTTCCAAGGACTGACGTTCCATACTAAGATTGAATCTGAAATGAGTAAGGGAAGGATCATGTTTGCACATTTGAATTAACTCTGTGTAAACTACTTGATAAAAAGACTGTAAATAGGGACCTTTGCAATGGGTGGGATTAAAAATGGACTTCGGCCGTAGGGAGGTATGTATAATGGGGGGGATGTGGGGGCATGTTGAGTTGGCCACTCTAGGCCCCGTACACACCATAGAATCCATCCGCAGATAAATCCCAGCAAATGGGTTTCAGCGGATAGATCCTATGGTGTGTACACGCCAGCGGATTTTTTTCCGCGGATATATCTCCCCTGGGATGGATTCCAGCAGATCGAATATTTGCTGACATGCAGAACATATCCATCTGCTGGAGTCCATCCCAACGGATGGATCCGCTGGTCTGTACAGACTCACCGGATCCATCCGTCCAAAGGGATCCCCTGCATGCGTCGTAATGATTTGACGCATGCGTGGAATTCCTTATATGACAGCGTCGCGCACGTCGCCGCGTCATAATCGTGGCGACGGCGCGACACGTCATCGCCAGAGGATTTCGGCGCGGATTTCAATGCGATGGTGTGTACACTCCATCGCATGAAAATCCGCCGAAATCCTCGAGAGGATTTATCCGCGGAAACGGTCCGCTGGACCGTCCCTGCGGATAAATCCTCCCGTGTGTATGGGGCCTTAGTCTTCCTCATGAAATTTTTTATCATAAAGTTCCTGTAGGACAACGAGATCTGTGTCAGAGGAAATATTGATGGACACTGGGCTGACGGGTTCTCGTGTATCTGAAGGTTTAGAATTTTTTATAGCTTGTATGCTGAAAAACCTTTGAGCAGTCAAATCTCTGATAAATGTGTTCAAATCTTTGAACAAAGTAAAGGGATTTGAATGGGTGGTAGGTGAAAATGTAAGCCCTTTGCTAAGTAGAGAGATGTCAAAGGGTGATAGTTCCATACCAGACAAATTGTACATTTTTACAGTTTTCTCATTTTCATTTTCTATCTTCTTTCTACCTCGACCCCCTCTCCTTCCTCTTCTACGTGGTTTCTTTTTGAGAGGCACAGAGAGGGGCCGGTCCCGAAAAAAAACAAGGGAATTATGTACTGTTGTTCTCTCGGACACGCTTAGGGACCTTAAAGATGGATTGGATGATGCATGGTTAGGTAGGCTGCTCGCATCTAGGGCGGCAGTTGATACTATGGGTTTGCTCGAATGGGCTATAATCGGCCTTGAGGTGTCCAAAATGGGTAGGGGTACTGATGTGCCAGTTGCAGCAGGACCACCTGAGACTACCTGGCTGAACAACCTATTAAGAATGGGGATCTGTTTGGGGAATTTTATATGACGTTGTGGCTTTGGCGTGGGAACCAAAAGAACAGATTGTACCTGAGGGTTGGGAATGGCTGGTGATGATCCCATATTGGGATTGGTGGAGCTACACTGGATTAACTTCCTGCCATAAGGACGGCAGGATATAAGTGGAACTAAATCAGTGATGTGTCTGGGCTTTTTTCAGCAAAATACCCTTTTGAGATTATAAGCCTCCAAATCCCGTCTAAACTTACCAAGTTTATTACAAATTAGGTCGTCCTCACGATGAATGGTGTTTCTCTTTAGCGTGAGTAGCCAGGTATATGATAAATGCTGGACAACCTTGCAAATATCAGTGCATAAACAGTGGATTTTTTCTTTCAGAACGAGAAATTTCCCTTCTCTCTGCTGGATGATAATATCCATCCATTTGGTGGTGCAGAATTCTGAAATATGTGACCACTCAATAAGCAGGTCTTGGTCCAAAAAACTGCATTGTTTTAAATTCCTAAGACCCCTCAGAGAAATTTTACAGGATGTGTACTGTTGGAGAACAGTGGCAACAGGTCCTCTAATCTCCTAAAGTGGGTGGCAAGGACAGGGATAAAGGTTTTGACATTTATAAGGGGACATTCTTCCAAAATCAAATGTTTATGTAAAAAACATAGTCATGTAGGTCAGTTGAGACTAAAACAAACAATGGAAACAATAAAGCTAAACTGTCAGTGCAAAAGACTAGTGCATAAAAAAATATAAATACATGTGGACAGAGGATAGATCTAAAAAACAAGTCACAGTTCTTTGGTCCATGTTCTATTATATGGTAATAACCAACCCTTTAAAAAAGAGGTTAATGATGTGCACACTTTGTACCAATAATGGAGTCAAATGAGGTCAAGAAAAATGTGAGCATTGATGGAGACCTTGGCGTTCTTATTTCAAAATAAAGTGAAAAAACCCTGTAAGTTTCTTCTGGTTCCTTTATACACCTTGGACATGTGTTCCCTATCCTTACTATGATATTCAGTTATGTGTTGGTAAAGTTGAATAGATTATCTCCTTTTTTAAATATTTTGTCTATTATTAGAGTCCATAGACGAACATGGTACCTTAACAAAACACCATTTCGACACAAGTTAGGTACAATGGATACCTACGGAACAACATCTATTTACTATTATACAATGTCTAAACAACTTTTAATATCACCTACTTTTGATGTGTTAAATGTCTTGCAAATCAGATTCAGTTCCCTCAAAAATAATTTGACCCTACTATCCTATGCCATTTATATACAATAATAGCTGGATTCACGTAGATGTGCCTAACTTTAGGCGGGCGTAGCGCATCTCATATACGCTATGCCGCCGTAAGTTAGAGAGGCAAGTGCTGTATTCACAAAGCACTTGCGTCCTAAGTTACAGCGGCCGCGTAAATGTGCCGGCGTAAGCGCGCCCAATTCAAATTGTAAAGAGGTGGGCGTGTTTTATGTAAATAAAGCATGACCCCACGTAAATGACATTTTTAACGAACGGCTCATGCGCCGTCCGTGGACGTAACCCAGTGCGCATGCTCCAAATTACGCCAAAGACTCATTGCTTTTGACGTGTACGTAAATTACGGCCAGCCCAATTCACAGACGACTTACGCAAAAGACGTAAACTTTTTAAAATTTGACGCGGTTCCGACGTCCATACTTAACATTGGCTGCGCCATCTTTTTGGTGGATTATCTTTACGCCTGAAAACGCCTTACGTAAGTGGCGTATCTTTACTGCGATGGGCAAGCGTACATTCGTGAATAGGCGTATCTCGCTGATTTACGCATTCTAGGTGTAAATCAGCGTACACACCCCTAGCGGCCAACAGACAGCTAAGATACGACGGCGCCGGCGGTCGTATCTTAGCTACATTTAAGCGTATCTCAATTTGAGAATACACTTAAATATACAACGGCGCAGATTCGGCGTTACGACGGCGTATCTACGGATACGCCGTCGTATCTCTACGTGAATCTGGCTTTGTTCATTGGTTTTTGTAAACTTTCAATAAAAAGCTATTGAATTAAAAGCTTGCTGCACAACATTTAGACAAGCCTGTGAATTACTGGAAGAATTTAGTCTGGTCAGATGAGGGCGAAATTGAACTCTTTGGATGCCATAATACACGTCATGTTTAGAGGTCAAATGGCACTGCACCCCAAAAACACCATATAACAGTGACATTTGGAGGTGGGAACATCATTCATTTCATTCAAGGAAGGATGAATGAAAAAAATGTACATTCTTGATAAAATATGCTGCCACCTATTAGGATAATGAAGATGAAATCAGGGTGGACAATTCAGCAAGATAAAGATCCTAAACACAAAGTCAATTAAACTCTCAATTGGTTTCATAGAAAGAAAATAAAGCTGCTAGAATGGCCCAGTCAATCACCTTACTTGAATCCAATAGAATAGAAAATCTATGGAAATAAGTTCTTTGGCAAGGCCCACAAAATCTTCATGATCTGACGACTATCATGATCGGCCGCCAGGCACGCGCATCGGCATCTCAGTGATGCGGCGGGCACGTGCGCGCCGCTGTTAGGAAATGGTTAAAAGCCGACTTATGATTTCAATCATAATTTACAAAAACTATCCACAGATTACAGAGTTTTATCATTCCTGTAAAGAATTGCATTTTCATTGTACTACACCTACATATGTGTGATGCCCTTCATCTGGAAAATAAAGCAGCACAATAAAGTTTACTGGCGACAAAGGTGATTACAAACTTTTCAATGCCATAGTTCGTAATTAAAAATAACATGCATACACAATAACTCCAATACCACCATTTCTACAAGATATTTATTCATTCAACTCCTAAAGCATATTGATCTCTCCAGAAAAAAAAAATGCTCAACCATGTTTCTGTGGAACGCTCTCCAGAGTTTGCCAAGGCAATGAGTAATGGCAAATTAACCTTCCATCTACAGAGACCATTAATGAACATTTCTACACTGACCAATAATGTTATGAAATGTCACAACTTTTAATGTGTTTCTTTATCATCATTAATTTTAAGCTGATTACTAAAAATTTTGTTGAATGGCATTACCAGAGACCTGAAAATTATTTCAAGGGGTTCCTGCAGGGTAAAAAGGTCGACAAAGGCTGTTCTAGAGTGAGGCTGGGTTCACACATGTGTGGCTGTGGATTTGTGCCTGTAGTCCAATGCATTCTTGGTCAGGGGTTCAGGTGCAATTCAGGTCCAAATGTGCACCTGAAACGGACCCAAAGAAGCACCGGGAACCTTTCTCAATATGGACTGCGGCTGCCCCGGACATGTGTGAACTGGCTCTATTGAGAGATGTTCACACTTGCCTGTTATGCAAATTGGATGCGCGGAATACCTCATCCAATTTACATGTGTAAACCCAGTCTCTAACCTATAATGAAGGAATTTCATTACATTACACCACCAAAAGACTGTTTGCTCAGTAATGCAATATTAACACCAAAAACTTTGTATGGAAATATTTACATGGTCCGACTAGTTAAAGCTGAACTTATGAAACCTCTCTATATTGCAAGGGATCATTGCTTGTTTAAGTCTAGCAGACTTGGTAAAGCACTTGTATGACCTGGTTCTCTGTACCTGCAGTACCTGTAGGCTTAACTGTGCTGCTAGACCGATCCTCATAGCTAATTCTCCCCTATGCTCTGGCAGCTCAAGATCCTTGTCACACTGGCGGTTCGCCCCGCGGACTCCGGTTTGCTCAGCGGGGGATCGATCCGCTGATCCCCTCCAAGCAGGCGGATGACAGGTCCATCTCTGCTCACTGTGCAGAGATGGACCTGTCAGAGCCCTGCTCTCCTCTATAAAGAGATTGGATGAAAAAAAAAAAAAATCACGTCCATTTTTATCCAGTCCCATCTGATCCGATCCACCAGGCGGATGGAAAATAGGGTCACCATCTGTCTGGTTTTCACGGACAGGATCGGATAGCAGCGGGTGTGAGCGGACTTGTCATCACTGACATCCACCGCTCCATAGGAGTAAATCGAGCATCCGATCAGGTTCGCCTAAAAAACAGATAGGTGGACCTGATCAGAAAGCCTGTGTGAAAGGGGCCTAATGCAGAGACCATAGCCCTGCACTAAATGCTGAGGAACAGGCCACCGCCTGGAGCATGGGGAAGCATCATCAGCTGAGGATAATGAAGGCGGCTTGAGCCCTAGTGAAAGAAATACTTTACTGATGGCTCAGTAAGTGGGCATTAAGATAAACAGCAAAGGTTAAAGTAGCTCCCAGGTGATAGACTACCTGACAGGGATGGTAAGCCAGAGCTTCAGTAAAAGGTTATAAGGGTTGCACACTGCCGACCTGAACAAGACAACGTTATTGGCACTTTGACCTTGTCAGAGATTATTGTGGCTATAGGAATGGCTACCTATAAAGATAAGGTTATGTCTTTTGGCCTATGCCTCTCAACAGTCAGGTACAACAAGCAGTTATCCCTTACAGTGAGTGTGCAAATGTTTTTAGGTTTCTTGGTGTTGGGCTTTAAGGTTCACAGCTAGAGCCCCTGTAAATCAGCAACTTGATAGTGTGGTAGAAAACGTCATCATTATAAATTCTTTCCTATAAATAGGGTCTCTTGAATACTACAACAATGATACCGAGGACAACTCATCATGAGAAGAACATTTACCCATTCCTGAGCCCCTTCTGAACATGCTAATTGTTTGGCTATCATATTGATTGAGCAGCTTTACTATGCAGTCACATGCATGCAACAAATATGCAGATATGTTATGCATATGTGTTCTGGGTCACTGGCTGAGTAAGTAGTGAAGCCAGATATGTTATGCATATGTGTTCTGGGTCACTGGCTGAGTAAGTAGTGAAGCCAGATAATCAGCATGACAGTACACCACTATTTATTGGAAGGGCAGCACATACTGTACATTAATCTCATGACAGGTTCCCTAAAATACCAACATGTAACGATATATATATGTGTGCATACATATATACACACACATACTGAGAATATGACATTTATGTAGAGTACGAGAAGATAAACATATGGAAAAAATGGAAACATTTGTCAAAATAACACTAACAGCAAGTCAATTCAAATTGTTATGTTTGCAATGTTAACTTATATTTAAAGATGCACAATTTCATTTCAGGGAGTTATGGTATACTTTACCAAATTGCAGAGAGTATGAATAAAATATGTGCCTGAAATCCTACCAGCTGAAGAAAAGGTTTAATCTTATATATTTAGCAAGCTATGTTGTTTTTTTAACTACAACTCACTGATTTATGACCAGAGCTCAGCATGATCTTTCTATGAGATAAGTGGACAGCCCCATCTAGAGGATAAGCACGTATTAGCAGCACAACATTTTTTTTTCTTTTCAATTTAGGAAAGCATTTCTAACTTTTCTGGCTTTAAATTGGCCTTGTGTATAAATATTTTTCTTTCTTCTATTACCATAAAACATGAAAAACTAAGTATGATTTTCTGGCGACAGCTGCGCAGGTAGTATCACCAGAATTGCACTGAACTCTCCCAGACTATTAAAATATTGTATCATGTTTTTAAAAAAAAATACAACAGATCTGGATGATATATGATCGCGATGATAAAACTTGTAAACAATCCTTTGCTTGAGCAACAATTACTCCATACAACAAAGAGAAGAGAAAAAATACATATTTTGCTGAATTTAATGGATTTTCCCCAAAGACAAATGTTTTCCACCATGCAATGCTATGACGGTAATTCACTTGAACAACGTTGTACGTTTGAATGAGAGCCTGTCTGTGTCGCCCATACCAATCATGCCAATCAGCTTGCTTTCCATTTTTTTTTACTTTAACAAAAACTTTAGTAATTTTTCATCTTTCCATTAAGTTATTACTCCATTAAGTATTCTGCCCTTGTTGTTATAACTTTGAATAGCAATTTTTTTTTTTTTACCAGTAAATATCTTATACATGTAGCGGCCTGCTCCTGTCGAACAGGTGCTGCTTTAAATTTATAGAGGGGGTCCGAGTTGTTCATGAACTCAGACAGATATGATTATGGGCAATTTAGCCTCTGTTCCAGCCATGGCTGTGCTGGAAGTAACCACCATTGTTTGCCGGGGGGGTGTTATTACCATCTCAGGCCAAGGGTGGCAGCAGCAGAGTCAGGGTGTATTAGGTGTTCCCCTCGGCAGCCAATCAAAGGGGGTGATCGTCCCGCTGTGCATGCTGGGGAGGGGTACTTAAAGGGACAGACGCCGTTAGACCGGGGTTGTCAGGGGAGGCCGGTATGACGCGCCTCGTGGCCCGCCTGGCTGGGGGTGCGTGCTCCTGAATTCGGGACCACGTTGGTCCGGGGCTGTGGTTTACCCAAGTAGGCCCAGTAGTCAGACTGGGTCTGCGCTTTCAAGGTAATTTTGTGCGGTCTGTCCTGCGGGAAGAAGCCATTTGATAAAGGAAGCCAGGGGAGGACCTATCCTGGAAGGGACCACGCAAGAGGCTGGTATCTTGGGAGAAGGCCTGGAAACTTCTTGGAAGGATGCACCATACACGGAGAGGCTTGATGGTGATCCCCTGTCAGATCTGAGTTCTACAGGAGTTAATCTGGAGAGATCCGGGTGCTGAATCCTGTATCAGAGGATTCTGGACCGAAAGTGTCTCCTCATAGGGGAAGGTCTGTGGCAGAGACTGTACTTTTTTTCTGTGCGCCATTCCGGCTGCTAGGCCAGTGAGAGGGACCTATCCGTGTGAGCAATACCCACTCTGGCTAGAGTGGTGAAGAGAACTGTTTGCTGGAAGCAGGAGTGTTTCCTATCTGTGATTATGCACTATAATCTACCTATTTACCCTTCCACCCCTTCAATAACTTATTTTCTTATCAAGTTCTGCAAATAAATCTTAGAAAAAGAAGTGTAAAGTGTGGACATTGAACTTTTTCAACTCTCTTCTACTACCCTGGATGGCGAGAAAATAGAGGTAACATGCCAACCGAAATACTCAGCAGCTCCTGGAGGGTAGTGCTATATACAGCCCACTTCCTGTTTATTTTCTGGGAAAAAAAGCCTAGACTTATGACATCATGCACAGCTCTCTCTCTCACTCTCATGAGAATTTGCCAGGAAGGGAGGTGTGCCTCTGTGTGTCTGTGTAAATCCAGGAAAAGAACAAGCAGCAGCTTCAGCTGCCCACAGTTAAAATGGATGCAGCCAGACTTAGCGGAGGGAGATTTCTGCAGCATATTTGGCAAGTACAGTATCACAGTATAAATAAAATATGCAAAGTGATTGGAGAAAAGCTTCAGAATTGCTATTTTTTTTACTTGTAATGGTGGCAATCAGTGACTATCTGCCCATTCCCACCGCCTTTACAGCCTAACAAGTCTTACTCTCTGGGCCCCCAGCTACTACTGGGTGGGGAGCAGAGGAAAAACACTCTGCCAGGGAAGGCAAGGAGATAAGCAGGCAGGCGGCTAGCCAGGACTTGAGCCAAGGCAGAAGAGCATGCAATAGCATGGATAGGCATGCGCCCGAAACTGAGTGAGTGAGTGAGTGAAAAACTTATAGAGCGCAACAACTTGCGAACTGAATCGCCTCTGGGCGCTGTTTCCATTCCTTCTATAAGGAAATCCTTGACCTTCAGGAGAATGATTAAAACTCATCTCTTTTGAGGTAAAGTGGTCTGACTTTTTGCGCCCGAAACTGAAGAAATATTTCCTCCACTCTGATCATAAAGGGGCACAGATAATGGAAAAAAATACACCCCCTAAGCTAGTAGGAGCGTCTGAGCGGGGGGATGCAATTCATAATTTTTATTAATTTTAATTCTGCACAAACTGTCTTTGAAATTGCCCCTGCCCCTGTTCAAATCCAATCCCGGGACAGAATTGGTCCAGGGACCGTGTCCTCAATCCGGTGACTGTCCCCGGAAACCGGGGATGTCTGGTCACCCATTTTTTAAGCTACTTTTCCCTAAAAACACAAAAGGTAAAAACTTTTAATAGTTACTATAAGTAGGGACCATTAATTCAGGAGAAGCTTAGATACAAAACCTTTAGATTCTTCTGAATATGTTATATAGATCTGTCTAATCTGATACAGAACCCAAGTCATCCTGTTTCATAAACTGTACAGTTTTTTGAAGACTGCAAAACTGCATGTGAGAGGTCGTAATCACTTGTCCACCCACAACCCCCCCCCCCCCCCTATTTTAGACAGAGGTTCAGTTCACTGATTGATAAACAGTGCCTTGCAAAAGTATTCATACCCCTTGAAATTTTCCACATTTTGTCATCTTACAACTAAAAACATAAATGTATTTTATTGGGATTTTATATGCTAGAGTTAGACCAACAAAAAGTGGCACATAATTATGAAGTGGAAGGAACATGATAAATGGTTTGCAAGTTTTTTTTACAAATAATTTATGAGAAAAGTGTGGCGTGCATTTCTATTCAGCCACCCCAAGTCAATACTTTGTAGAACCACATTTCGCTGCAATTACAGCTGCAAGTGTTTTTGGGTAGGTCAGCTTTGCCCATCTAGGAGAGTGACGTTTTTGCCCATTCTTTGCAAAATAGCTCAAGCTCTGTCAAATTGGATGGAGGGCGTCTGAACAGCAATTTTCAAGTCTTGCCACAGATTCTCATTCAGATTTAGGTCTGGACTTTGACTGGGCCATTCTAACACATGAATATTCTTTGATCTAAATCAGGGCTCAAAATTTCAAGTCCTGAGTTACTAGCAAGGCCTCAAGAGTTACTCGCCACCAGTTGCCCCACCTAATTCATACACTGCCCTGCGCCTAATTGCACCCGTAAACACGCCCTCGTAGATTATCTCATGGAATGACAATGTTTTATGCAGAATCAAGTTACAAAATTAAATATTACCAACAACAACTTTAACAAAATGGGACAGGGCACTGGGGGCAGACCAGAGGGACAGGGCACTGGGGGCAACCAGAGGGACAGGGCACTGGGGGCAGACCAGAGGGACAGGACACTAGAACTGTGTCTCTTCCCCATTCTCTTGCTGTCTCCTCTGCAACTCCCATCCATCCTCTCTCCCATTCATCTCATCATCAGGAGCCTGTGTGTGCGGCTCCACGCTAGCATGTCCCCACTTCCCCCTTTTATTCAGGCTGGCAGAGAGGAGAGGAGCTGCAGCACAGCGGGGGGGGGGGGGGGAGTACAATCCATCGCTAAGATCCACACAACTGCACAGCCATTGACACCATAGCACAGCGCACACTGACAGCGCACAGCACACATTGAGACCAGTCTGTTCACAGTGCTCAGGCTAAACTGTTGGACACTTACATAGAGCACAAGGAGAGGAAAACTGCACAAACTAGAAGGCTGCCGCTCTCATGTCAGGGCAACTTTCAGTGAGCGCTGCACCGGAGTGGTAATTCTTGCAATCCTCCACCTCACTCATTACTTTCTGCTCTCCAGCTACATTGGTCGGGGCCCGAGGGAGGGGGGCAGGCTCAGAGAGGTCATACTGTTGGGTCCCATGGCTTAATGAGAATTGTAAGTAGAGCATCTGTGTACTGCTCTGCCTGTGCGCAGCTCACCAGACTACTTTTCCCGAGCATGCACCTTTCCTCTTCGGCCACCAATCTCATCGGGACTCTAAGTGTAGGCACAGATTGGAGGGAGATTGGTCATGCAGCCCTATCATCACTCGCCCCCAGCTTAAATCCACTCGCCAAATGCTAGTAGGCGAGTGGAAATTTTGAGGGCTGATCTAAATCATTCCACTGTAGCTCTGTGGCTGTATGTTTTGGGTAGTCTTGCTGGAAGGAGAACCTCTGCCCAGTCTCAAGTCTCTTGCAGACTAACAGGTTTTCTTCTATGATTGCCCTGTATTTGGCTTCATCTATCTTCTGATCAACTCTGACCAGCTTCACTGTCCCTGCTGAAGAAAAGCATCCCCATAACATGATGCTGCCACCACCGTGTTTCATGGTGGGGATGGTGTGTTCAGGGTGATGTGCAGTTTTAGTTTTCCGCCACACATAGCATTTTGCTTTTAGGCTAAAAAGTAACATTTTGGTCGCATCTGACCAGAACACCTTCTTCCACATGTTTACTGTGTTCCCCACATGGCTTCTCACAAACTGCAAATGGGACTTCTTATGGCTTTCGTTCAACAATGGCTTTCTTCGTGCCACTCTTCCATAAAGACCAGATTTATAGTGTGCACAGCTAATAGTTGTCCTGTGGACAGATTCTCCCACCTGAACTGTGTAACTTGCTAGATGTAGAACTTTTCTGAGGTGGGCAGGTCTGAAACGCTTCCTGAAAACGTTCACAACGAAACGTACGTCGAGGCGGTACTCATCCACGCACGCTATTTCGTCACTTCCTGTCCCGCTGATTTAGACTATCAACGAGGTGGAGCGCACGCCCGGGACATACGTCCAGTGCCCAGGATCTGTGATCCTTAACAATCCACGCAAGCAAGTCTCAGTGCTGGGTTTGGGGCACACCAAACAGGATGCGGCCATTTGGCTTTTTTTGTATTATCCCTTTTTAATAAACAAGTTACACTATGTTGGCATTATCCTATTGTTTCATGCACATACTGGAATCCATATGACTGCAAGACTTCTAAGTGCCAGGACGCATCCGATTACACAGGTTTACCTGTATAAGCATTAAATGACTCCTTTTTTGGTATCAAAATAAGGAGCATTACCATCTGGTAAGGAACCATCTAAAAATATTCACTTCGGGTGCATATCAGTATAACTGGTGAAGGTGGAATAACACGTGCACTATACTAATGCACTATTGCACTTTAAACTACTGTATTATAAGATTTTATTTTGTGCAGCCCAGTACATGTTAGTGTTGTAATGTCAGTAGGATTACTGCCATAGCGGACTTTTGTGCTGGAGAACTAATATCACTATTATAATTCTCATAGGTGTTATATTTATGCACTTTATCTAACATATATGATAGTAGTACCAATTATATGTATAGAGTATTAATCATTAGCGCACCCATCCCCACATATACCACTGTTTATAATCACTCGATTATTTTGGGTAGCAGCTGTAGTCTATTGTTGTTTTTTAATTTATTTTGGCGCGAGATATAATTTTTTACATACACATCATAAAATGGTCATGCAGCCTCACTACGGCATTATCTGGCTGTGTGGAATACTCTCCTCCAGGAATGTGAAAAGAAAGGGTCCCTAAATTGCAAGGCACTTCTGCCATGACAGAAAACTTTTATTGCTATAACAATGGACTTTGTTCATTTGTGATGTTGCAGCAAATGTTTCTAAATGTCTGGTTTGTGCAAGTACACTATTTTCAGCAGCACTTGCCTTAGCAGCCTGTGACAAAGGCGGCCAGAGTTTGAAATGAATGAGGAAAACAACAAAAGGGTGAGGAGGTGGGAAGCATTATTATCACCAGTGGCAGCCCATCCATTAGGGGCGCAGGGGCACCCCTCCCCTAATCCATGCACCTGGCCCCTAATCTCCTGGGTGCCGGAAACATGGATTTCAAACGTTTTTTTTTTAAGCATGTGATTAGAGCCTGAGGCTCTAACTGGCTTAAAAAAAAGGGTGAGCTTGGGGCGCAGAGCCCTGCAGGTTTGTTAACTATACCCCCCTCAGTCGGTGAAGTGTCCGACTGGTCCTTAGGCTTAGAAATTAATAATAAGCACATTTGAAATAATATGCATCAGTCCTCCACTGGGCTTATGTAGGTAAGGTGGGAGAACAAGAACATTTACTGCTACCTATAGCAACCAATTAGCCTACAATGTTATCAATACATTTGACGATGCACCAAGTATGTGAATAACTATTCTATGTTTTTTCTTCTTTTTGGATACAAAGAATCATGGTAATAGAGTAGTGAATCTATAACCCCACAAAATATAATAATCTACACAGTAACCTTACATAATACCTAAAGACCAGCAGACACGAATTTGAAATAGTGAGGTGAAGACGCAGGCTGTTCCAGAAACATGAACACACTATCAGTATATATTGTGGAATCAATGCAGCAGCTGCTGTTCTGCCTTGGCCCCATTTTTCATCCATTCCATAGTTGTGCATGGCTACAAGTGGAGCTGTAAGCTATCAGGTAGTTCTTAATGTCCCTTGACCCCACCTGCTGATGACATTTTAATCCAGTAATTAAAAGCAGACAAAGGTAAAATATATGTATCCTATGATGTTAAAATCCTGATAGTCACTGCTATATGTAGGTGCTCTGGTGCTTCCAATTAATTTTTACTGATTTCTTTGTCCCATTAAACTAGACTACATAAATCCCAGATACCTAAATTCCATGATTTTAGAAATAAATTAGGTATTAAGATTACTGCACTTGATACTTGGTGTTACAATACCCTTTGGCAGGTGACAAGGGCTCTCCAACAGAGCAGAATCTAAGTACTATCTGGTCTTAACAGAGCACCTGATGGTGTGGATAGTTATGAAACAATAGTGGTTTGCCAGAACTCTTCACTGCAAATGGAACAAGGTCACAGCCCCTTGAATTACCTTGTGTAACAAAAATAATTGTGCTAACTCAAACAATGAAAATGATTACTGCTTATAAGCAAGGTGAAATAATAAATAATAAATAATTGCAAATATATAATGAAAATCAGTCCATACATTGCTTTGCAGACCAGTAAAAAAATGTCTTCTGTTCGTCAAAATCAGCAGACAAAAAAAACAGACAGCGCCACTTACCACATTTGCTGGATTTCAAGTTATAGAGATCATATGGGCAAACACAAGATGGATCACTTTATCAGGAACAGTGTATCCACAGATTTCTCCGATAGCGGGTCCTCTCCTCTCACTGCTGCTTTCTTCTGCTTTGATGTTCCTCGTGGCTTTTAGTAAGGCAAGGTTCACTCCCAAGGCCGGAATCATAAACCATATCCAGGCCAGGGTCATTCACAGCAGATTAGCAGATGGGGCAAGGAGCAGAACAGGAGAGGGAGAGGATGGACGGGATCATATATACCTTGAATTACCTTACGGAGGTTTAGCAGTTACAGGAGGGCTACATTGAGGAGACAAGGAACCAGAGTGCCGTTCGGATTAAGCAGGGATCTTGTGCGTGGCAGGCAGAGAGTAGTCAATGTCCCCCCTCCCCTTGCATGTATATTGCAATCAGTACAGACCTCAGATCAGTGCAGGACATGCAGAGCTGTGTCCATCCTCCTCCTCCTGTCTGTGTATACTATATAAGACAACATCAGAGCCGAGGAGGGGGAAGGGGGAATTAGTCCGCTCTGCACTGTGTGCTTACTGTGTCCTGTGCTAGTTTGAAGCATCGGTGAGCGGGAGGGGAAAAGATGCCGGCTGCCATTGGGGACCTGAAACATCCGCACAAGCTGCGAGACAGGTGTCATTGGTGCAAACACCAGGGCTCCCGTGTCAGGAAAGTCACTGGAACCAAGTGTCAGGACTTGTTCCAGCACTGGGCTCCAAGGTTCAGATTATGGGTTCAGCTCCTGTGGATTGTATTTTATCACCCCTCAGGTGGCTGCTTAAGCTGCCTATTGCTTGTGCCGCCTTGAGCAACATGCTGAAATGCATGCTGGAAATGGAGGACTAAACTGCTGAGCTGTAGGCTGCAAGAATATCACAGGGAAAACTTGTAGTAGGGCTGAGAAAGAACTGGAACAAGGCTAAAAACTAAAAAAACCTGAACAGAGATGACTTTAAACAAACAATGAACAACATTTTTTTTTCCAAATATGTTATTAGGAAAGAAAGTATCCAACAAACTGCATCTGAATAGAGGAAGTAGAAGTAGTAATATCTTATATATCTTACAAAGAAAACAATTTGAGAGTACAAGATAAAAACATTTTACAAAAAAACAAGCAGTTCAATAAAGCCGGATCATATAGAATAACAGAAACTTTGTTGTAGCTAGTATGCCACCTGCTAGCTGGTAAATATTTTAATCATCGTAGTAATAAGACATTTTTATTTTTACTTTTTTAGATTAGGTCCAAGAGCAAAATTGACTACAAATTGTACAAAAATTGAATACAATACACAATGTTAAGCTGAGGTTTCAAAGGTTTTTATTCAGAAACTTTATATAATAATAGCAGCTGTATGGCCTAATGTATCAATGCGTACTTACCAATAACTTAAAGATATAACTTTTCAGCGACCGGTCTAATTTTAACCCACCCTAAAATGTTGAGGGGAAATAACTATAAATCTTAGCAAGAGCATATTAATACATCAGGTTTTTATGTTTTATATGCACACCTGCAGGCATGGTACATCTATGTGCAGGTATGGACATTAGGTAATGACACTGCATAGACAGAGTAGGTTTAAATTTGTAATGGATGCCTTGATCTTTAGATTTTCAGTAACTCAACCCTGATCATACCAAAATGTTCAACATCCAACATGTATAAATAAACTAAATATTCACAGTTTAGTTGTCATGGCTACCTGGCAGCTAGCATTTGTCCAACTCTGTTCTATGCATTAACTTGTAAAGTGAAATGCATTTCTTTTTAACCTCGGGCTTGCCTACGATTCTGACAAATGCAAAGTAAACTCCACATAACCCACCACTCCTGAATGAATATCTCAAGTAAACTTGTAGTTTGATCCATGAACTAAAATGTAATACCCAAATTCCCAGTTATTACTGTATGGTTGAAGGAACTTCCAAGGAAGTGTCTGAGGTATGTAATTGGGTTATGTTTAGAACATTCAACTCAATATTTACAAAATCAGAGGGTTCTGTAACCAATGCATGGCTGGAAAAAACTATTCCAAAATGTAGGGCTACAAACTATTTTCACTGGTCTATTGAGGACTTCTGAGGAAAGACCAAATAATGAAATGTGGGCCCTAATTTAAAGTATCCATTTTAGATCAAGGTGCAGTAAAACAATTAATGTCATTCAGAAGTGTTTTGTTCTAGAACGTCACTTGAGGTTGTATTTGTCAGATTCCCAAAGGGGCAATTTAATACTTTTCTAAGCTTCTTCTCTTGACAGAAGATATAACAACTGTGTTACACATTAGGGAATACAGTGCCTTGAAACAGTATTCATACCCCTTGACATTTTCTACATTTTGTCATGTTCCAACTAAAAACAAATGTATTTTATTGGGATTTTATGTGATAGACCAACACAAAGTGGTACATAATTGTGAAGTGGAAGGAAAATGATAAATTGTTTTAAATTTAAAAAATTTTTTTTTAAAGTGTGGCATGCATTTGTATTCAGCACCCTGAGTCAATACTTTATAGAACCACCTTTTGCTGCAATTACAGCTGCAAGCATTTTTGGGTATGTCTAGAGATCTAGAGAGTGACATTTTTGCCCATTCTTTGCAAAATAGCTCAAGCTCTGTCAGATTGGATGGAGAGTGTCTGAACAGCAATTGTCAAGTCTTGCCACATATTCTCAATTCAATTTAAGTCTGGACTTTGACTCGCCCATTCTAACAAATGAATATGCTTTGATCTAAAATATTCCATTGTAGCTCTGGCTGTAAGTTTAGGGTCGTTGTCCTGGAGGGTGAACCTCCGCCCCAGTCTCAAGCCTTTTGCAGACTCCAATAGGCAGTCAGTCAGTCAGTCAGTCAGTGTCAGCGGTGGAGTAGGGTGCTTCGGACCTTCCGCTTACGAGCCTGCTCTCACCCAGACCTGGCAGTCAGAAGCTAGGCAGACGCTCCATACCTGTGCTGCTGCACAAGGAACAGCTCCTAGGAACCAGGAACCAGCTCTTTTCTCTCCTCGTGGACTCCATCTTTCTCCGCAGGTAAGACCCTGTCTCTCAGGGCCTGCCATCCTGGGGAATCACTGACGGCCGTCCTTCTCAGGGCAGCCGTCACACAGACCCCACACTGCGGCTCTCTGCCCTGTCTTTCGCCCGGCATCGCCGCCCGCACGGTCACCCACGATTGTGGTGGCCCCCAGACACCCCCCCTGGGTGTATTTTCGGCGCTTTTCGGCGTTTCTACACGCCCGCGCCAGCCTACTCCTTTTTCGCGGCCGCCGCGCCTCAGGAAAGTCCGCGGCTTCAGCCGCGGCCTACCGGCGCGCCGACCGTTTCTCTCTGCACTTGCTACCAATAGTGCAGATCGCTCTGGATTATCGCTCCCGCACCCCTAGAGGTCCCCTCCACCCCCTGTTCAGCAATCAGATCGGTAGAATTACTTTTTGCCTAGCTGACTGCCCCCCCAGCCTGGGTCCTGTGTTTTTGCCTGGCGGCCATCTTGGTACACCCCAGCAGCAGTGACACCCAGCATCCCCCCTTTTCCCCTCCATAGGCCAACAGTCTTTGATCCAGGGTTTGAGCCGATCGCCTTTAGGGATCAGGAAGGAATTTTTTTCCCTGCCGCAGCACATTGGCTAGCTTGCCCAGGGTTTTTTTGCCTTCCTCTGGACCAAAAATTGCCGAGAGCGAGGATTCTGCGAATCCTCTCTCACCCAACACCCGCACCCCCGCCCACGGTGACTGGCAACAATGGTTAAATTGCGATACTCTGCAGAAACCATTTGGGGTCTGAGACAATTCGCAACAATATTACCTGCCGTCACCACAAAAGCCTTAAAAACAGATCAACTCTTGAGGGTCGATCGTCGATTGATCATCAAAAATTTCAACCATTCAACACAGCTCAAGCACATATCATGTGCGTTGCTTAATACTAGATCGGCAGTAAAACACCGATCAGAAATCCATGATTTCTTACTACTAAACGATCTAGACTGCCTCTTTATTACAGAAAGTTGGCTTTCAGACGACTGCAACACCATTCTCGGAGAACTGGTACCAGCAAATTATCGCATCTTAACGGAAAATAGAATAGGGCAAAGAGGAGGAGGCCTGGCGGTGATTCATAAGTCTCATATTGTAATCACTAAACCGGTCCTTCAAAATCCTCTACCCTTTATGGAAACCCTTATGCTTCAACTTCAATCTCATTCCCAGGAGACCGTTCACATTCTCCTCTGCTATAGGCCCCCTGGGCCTAAATCGCAGTTGCTACCAGCATTAACGGAGTTCATATCCACTTACTCCCTCAACAGCAATCATCTTTTGCTGCTCGGGGATTTCAATCTGTGGGCCAACTCCTCACAGGACCCCATCGCGGAGGCCTGCATCGACCACTTGGAAGGGTTAGGACTACAGCAACTTATATGCGGACCCACGCATGCTTCAGGTCACACACTCGACCTTATTTTCAGACAAAATCTGAAAATAAACATTTTGGGTAATGAACCTTTGCCATGGACAGACCACCATGCAATTAGCTTCATAATTCCCAGAATTCCACTAGTTATAAAAGCACCCAAGCCGGTGACAATACACTGGGCTAGATCTCAGAAGAAGCTCCACTCGGAACTCTTCAAATCTACCCTGGGAAACCGAATTGGGGCTATTCCTCCTCAGCTAGCAGCCTCAGATACACTGGAGGCCATAAATGCAGCTCTGCTACAGTCAGCCGACTTAGCAGCACCAAAGCGCAAAGTCCGCAGCCGGGAAAAAAAGTCCAGCTGGTTCAATAACCAGCTGTCGCTACTGAAGCAAGAGCGCAGAAGGGCGGAAGCCGCCTGGAAAAGAAGTCCTTCAGAAGACCGCCTCAACTTCTACAAAGCAGTAACAACACGATATCACAAATAAATTTTCAAAGCCAAAAAACATCACTTTTCCATGGTGATTAACAGCGCAGTGAATCGCCCACGAGAACTCTTCAGGATGGTCACCCAGACCATGAATCCGGGATGTCTTGAAGTCCCCACTTCAGACACCCAAGAGTTCTGTAATGAACTATCGGATTTCTTCATCAACAAAATTGAAAAAATTCGGGTAAGTATTCTGCAAAACAATACTCCACTCAGCCCCCTCTTCAATCAACTACAAAACACCGACAGAAATCCTCTACAATCAACTAAGTTCATTCTGGAACCAATCTCCGTCAATACCACCAAAAATATCATTGGTGCATTGCGGAACAGCACAGCACCCAATGACATCATTCCCACCAAGCTACTGAAGGAATGTGCCGACATCCTGGCGCCTCCAATCACACAGCTTATAAATCAGTCATTTAAAGAAGGCATAGTGCCTTCCCTGCTGAAAGAGGGCACAATCCTGCCGATCTTGAAAAAAACTAATTTGGATCCTATGGACCCAACTCATCGCCGTCCCATAACAGCTCTAAATGCTCTGTCCAAGATAATGGAGAAAGTGGTGGTAAAACAGCTGCAACAGCATCTGGATACCCACAACCTACTTGATCCATTTCAATCCGGTTTCTGCCCCGGACACGGGACACAAACGGCCTTACTGAAAATATGGGACGATGCGCTCGAGGCCGCAGACGAAGGAGAATCTTGTCTCCTGGTTCTGCTGGACCTAAGCGCAGCCTTCGACACAGTAGACCATACATTGTTACTGAGACGACTAACAGAAGTCGCCGGAGTCACAGAAGATGCTTTACCATGGTTCTCTTTTCTCGGAAACCGATCACAAACAGTGAAACTGGGATCTTTCACGTCAGAAAAACGCACGGTGCCATGTGGGGTCCCCCAAGGATCCCCCCTTTCACCGGTGCTGTTTAATATCTATCTTCGTCCTCTCTTTGATATTATCAGTAGCCAAGAACTACTCTATCACTCTTATGCAGACGACACGCAACTGTATTTTCGCATCTGCCACAAAAAGGATCATCATCTCAGATTAGAGAAATGTCTCTCTTCAATAGAAAACTGGATGACTAAGAGTTATCTTAAACTCAATAGCGCTAAAACAGAACTCTTTATGTTTGATGCCAGTCGGAAGAGTCAACTGGCAACAAACTGGACACCATCGCCCATTCTGGGACAAATCATCTCCCCTAGCTCCAAAGTCAAAAGTCTAGGAGTCACGTTTGACACCTTCATGACAATGGACGCACAAATAGGGTCAGTAGTCAGCGGGTCGCACCATCTGATGCGCCTACTACGCAGACTTATTCCATTTATCCCCAAAGAAGACGTAGCAGTCGTGGTAGGAACAATCGTGAATTCCAGACTGGACTATGCAAATGCCCTTTACCTCGGGCTCCCCAAGTACCAAATCGCTCGTCTACAAGTCGTACAGAATACGGCCGCCAGACTGGTGACTGGGAAAAAATCTTGGGAATCAATCTCACCTTCACTGAGATCCCTTCACTGGTTGCCAGTGAAAGACAGAATTGCATTCAAAGCACTCTGCCTGACACATAAGTGCATCCATGGGAAGGCTCCAAGATATCTATGCGACAAGATCAAACCGCACAATTGCAACCGCATTCTGCGATCCACTGACCAAAATCTGGTCAAGGTTCCAAAAACCAAATACAAGTCCAAAGGAGAAAGAAGGTTTGCGTTCCAAGGCCCCAGGCTTTGGAATGCTTTACCAACCAGCATTCGGTTGGAGCAAAACCACCTGTCCTTCAGAAAGCAGATCAAAACCCTGCTTTTCTGATGGCATGAGACACAAACAACCAGCGCCCAGAGGCGATTCAGTTCGCATGTGCCGCGCTATATAAGTTTTTCATTCATTCATTCATTCAATAGGTTTTCTTCTAAGATTGTCCTGTATTTGGATCCATCTTCCCATCAACTCTGAACAGCTTCCCTGTCCCTGCTGAAGAAAATCATCCCCACAACATGATGCTTCCACCACCATGTTTCACGGTGGGGATGGTGTGTTTAGGGTGATGTGCAGTGTTAGTTTTCCCCCACACATAGTGTTTTGCTTTTCAGACAAAAAGTTAAATCTTATCTAACCAGAGTAACTGCTTTCACATGTTTGCTGTGTCCCCCACATGGCTTCTCACAAACTACAAATGGGACTTCTTATGACTTTCTTTGAACAATGGCTTTCTTCTTGCCACTTCTCCATAGGCCAGATTTGTGGAGTGCATGACTAATAGTAGTCCTGTGGACAGATTCTCCAACCTGAGCTATGGATTACTGCAGCTCCTCCAGAGTTACCATGGGACTTTCGGCTGCTTTTCTGATTAATGACCTCAATACTGGGCACTTTAACCCCCTTCCTGCCCAAGCCTTTTTTCAGCTTTCAGCGCTGTCACAATTTGAATGACAATTGCGCGGTTGTGGAACACTTTATCCCAATGAAATTTTAATAATTTTTTCCCCATAAATAGAGCTTTCTATTGGTGGTATTTGATCACCTCTGCGGTTATTTTTTTCGCTATAAACAAAAGAGCGACAATTAAAAAAAAACAAGTAATATTTTTTACTTTTTGCTATAATAAATATCCCCAAAAATATATAAAAATAATTTTTTTTCCCTCAGTTTTGGCCGATACGTATTCTTCTACATATTTTTGGTAAAAAAATAAAAAAATCGCAATAAGCGTATATTGATTGGTTTGCGCAAAAGTTATAGCGGCTTCAAAATAGGGGATAGATTTATAGCATTTTTTATTTTATTTATTTTTTTACTAGTAATGGCGACGATCAGTGATTTTTATTGTGACTTTGATATTGCAGCGGACACACTGGACACTTTTGACACTATTTTGAGACCATTCACATTTATACAGTGAACAATGCTATAAATATGCACGGATTACTGTGTAAATGTGACTGGCAGGGAAGGGGTTAACACTAGGGGCGATCAAGGGGTTAAATGTGTACCCTAGTGAGTGATTCTAATTGTAGGGGGAGGGGACTGACTGGGGGAGGTGACCGATCTGTGTCCCTATGTACAAGGGACACAGCATCGGTCTCCTCTCCCTGACAGGACGTGGATCTCTGTGTTTACACACAGAGATCCACGGTCCTGCTCAGTTACTGGGCAATCGCGGGTGCCCAGCGGACAACGCAGCCGCCGGGCATGCCAATCGGGTTCCCAGTAAGGTGGACAACCATGTCTTGGTAAATTTGAAGTTGTGCCATACTCTTTCCATGTTCAGATGATGGATTGACCACTGCTCCGTGAGAAGCTTGGGGTATTTTTATATAACCTAACCCTGCTTTAAACTTCTCCACAACTTTATCCCTGACCTGTTTGGTGTATTCCTTGGCCTTTATGATGCTGTTTGCTCACTAAGGTTCTCTAGCAAACCTCTGAGAGCTTCACAGAACAGCTGTAATTATACTGGGTTTGAATTACATAGGTGGACTCTATTCACTAATTGGGTGACTTCTGAAGGCAATTGGTTCCACTAGATTATTATTTTTTTAAACATTTTATTTAAGTATCAAGAGCATCGGTTACATCGAATAATAAACCAATAACTATAAAGTTAGAAGAGTGGTAGGGGGGAGACAATGTAGGGTAGGGTGGGAACCATAGTTGGGGTTTTATGCGAGAAGAGCTAACAAAAGACAGAAAGTTCAATTGTTACCTCTGAAATGGTAGGGGGTGGTGGGGGTTCAATGTCTAAGGATGGCTCTCCTAGCAGCCATGAAGCAGTTATAAAGCCAGGTCTTGTTGCGATGTATGATCAGCAATTGTAATTTTGTATATCTCGGGGTGTGATTTTCCAAAGAGCAGGGGTGGGGATCTTTACATGGTTGGTACCGTGTGATCATGGCCACAAAGTATTCTACTTGATCCCAGAAGCGAGAGACAGAAGGGCACTGTGAAACAGAGTTGGTCTATGCAGGTGGCACCATGGACATTGTTGATGGGTTGTAGAGGTCGAGGACACCGGCAATGGTAAATAAGCACGGTGCATAATTGTGAGTTGTTGTTCTCACCAAAACTCATTGGTAATGAAGGCACAAGTGGTGTTGTAGCCTGCTAGTATATGGTCTCTTGTCCCTGGTTCCACTAGATTTTAGTTAGGGGTATCAGAGTAAAGGGGGCTGAATACAATTGCATGCCACACTTTTCAGATATTTGTTAAAAAAAAAAATTGAAAACCATTTATCTTTTTTTTTTTCACTTCACAATTATGTGTTGGTCTATCACATACAATCACAATAAAATACATTGTAACTTGACAAAATGTGGAAAATTTCAAGGGGTATTAATACTTTTTCAAGGCACTGTAAGTCTGTTATAATGTACTACACTGCAGCAATCTCTGTATAGATATATACATCAATATATAATCAAACTACCTTAATAATTTTACATGTTTATAAAATCAGTCATGTACAATTTAATACTGTACATGTTAATCTGTGTACAATAAGTACAGTGACCACACCTTTTAATTATTGTGAATTATAGTATCAAATATTTATTATCCTACGGTATTATTTTAATAAAGCTTCTACATAATTTTCTCAAACAATCACCCTATTTAATTGCATGCTTTGGGTATATGGGTGTAAAACTACTGTGCTTTGGAGCAATCCAATGCCGTAAAGAATGAAGAAGAAATAATTGGGATATGAAAACGTGTAATGACTAGTGATGAGAATCCATGGCAACATCTTACATGTACAATGTAATATTAGGAAGAGTTAATACGGATGTACAGTAATAGGCACTGCATCTTGAATAATAACAATAAAGTGCAGCGCAAAACATATAAAATTAAGTAATAACACAATTGATGATCAGATAATGTATATAAATTATATATAAAAATATATATATATAACTCTAATATTAACACAAAAAGAAATCCATAAAAGTGCATCAGTGAAAAAAGTCCAAAAGTGCTCCAAATAATGAAGTGACTGATTGTGATTGAATCTCAAAAAGCTGTGATCGACAGGAAGGTTCCTTCACCAATAGCTAAAGATGGCCCCTCACCTCAGCCATTCGACCATGGCTAGGTCACAAAACTTTTGAAAAACCTCCAAGGTAAGTGTAAGGACACGTCCAAGCTTTAAAGGTTACCAGCAGGCAGCAGACAGCTCAATACTCCCAACGACCACAGAGAAATATATGAAACAAAAAGGGAACAGACTAGTGCTCTCTGTCTCAAACTGGATTTAATAAGTAAAAAAAGACCAAAGTAAACTCACATTTTACAACACTCAGAGCCGAGTGTGAAGCGTATCAGCATAAACGGAGCTCCAAGGCTTCCGAGTCTTTACACAGCTCACACATCAGCGTTGGGTCGGCGAGCGCGGGTGACGTCACGAAGCTCCTCCCCCTCGTACGCGTTACGTTCCTATGGGCGGAACTTCCTCAGCGTGGGGTCAGAGAGGCTAACGTGAACGTCCCGCAACGTCATAAATAGTGTGTGGTTGCCATCGCAACACACCACACTAATTCCCTGCTCACCTGCGCCATCTAGTGCCCAATAAACAAAAGGCAACTAAAAAGCTGTAGCCTTTTTAATGCACAGGATAAACGGTCCACCTAATTAAAGAAGGACCAGCAGGTACTTTAGAGATAAATAAATCATTGTAAAACGTGACGTCAGCCACGATCGCCTCGCCATTAACAAACAGAAAATACCACTAAAATTAGCGGATAAATCCAGTATAATTAACAGCATATTAAGAAACATTTATAAAAACATTAAAAATATAAGAATATATTAACAATATATTCTAGGCAAGATAACATTGCCTTAACATTTCAATACCTTTAAATACAGAAATGGGTATGTAAAATTAATTACAATATTATGTACAGAAACCTAGTCATATGAAATGTAAAAGGTAAAAATATATGTTTATACATAATTAATATTAAAATTATTAAAATTAATAAAAATTAATAAAAAATACTAAAATTCCCCAAATACTGAAAAATTGAAAAATACAAATTATCGATTAGAGATAAAACAATTGAGATCGAACTCAACATTGAGGCCTAATGGAGCCGAAACCTTGGTTTCATAGATCCAAAAAGATTCACGACGGCTCAACTGTCGTATGTAATGCCCTCCTCTCCAATGTTTGGTGACCTTTTCTATGCCCCAAAATTTCAGGCCTTTAGGATCTCTACCATGGCATTCCCTAAAATGCTTAGAAACACTATGAGTCCTAATGCCACGTCGGATGTTGCTAATATGTTCTCCAACCCTCACATGCAATTCACGTGAGGTACGCCCGACATATTGCAATCCACACTGGCATTCAAGCATATACACCACGCCAGTGGTCGAGCAGGTAATTAGTTGTTTGATTGGATATTCCATTCCGGTAATATTAGAAACAAAGGACTTCCGTTTCTTGATATTATGTTTGGCATGTTTACAGGTTGCGCATCTGCCACAGGCGTAAAAACCTGATAAGAAATTGAAAAGTTTGGGTCTCGGGATGACAGGTGGATCTATCACCCCTGGAGCCAACCGATCCCTAAGCGAAGGGGCCTTCCTATACACAAATTGTGGACGTTCTGGAAGAACCGGACCTAGGACCACATCTCCCTTTAGGACCGGCCAATGTTTGGCCACAATCTTTTCAAACTTCTTGTGTTGGATGTTATAATCCAACAACATTTTGTAATTGGATCTATCCACTTCAGCCATAGGTGGTTTATCCATAATAATCAGATTCCTGTCCAGGTTTTTAACCTTTTCTATCTCTTGCTTCACAGAAGACATAGGATAACCTTTAGACACAAATCTAGTGGCCAATTCCTCAGACTGTACCGCATAATCGGAATCCAAGGCACAATTCCTACGGAGTCTGACGAACTGGCCACGAGGAATATTGCATAGCCACAATCTATGATGGCAGCTTGTTAAAGGGATATACCCATTTCGATCTACAGCCTTAAAGTGATTCCTGGTAGCCAACATGGATCCAGATTTAAAAATCTCAAGATCCAAAAACGTCACCTGGTCAGGGGAAACAGTCCAAGTAAGGACAATGCCCTTATCATTGGAATTTAATTTAGCCATAAAAGTCTCCAACGAGGGCATATCGCCCTCCCAGACCATCACCAGATCGTCTATATATCTGCGGTAGCAGAGAAGCTGAGGGGGTGTGTCGTGGAAGACTACATCCTGCTCCCAGTGGGCCATAAAAAGATTGGCCACACTGGGAGCAAAACGGGCTCCCATCGCAACTCCTCGCTGCTGTAGAAAAAATTCCTTATTGAACCAAAAATAGTTCTTCAATAGACAGAATCTCAAACTGTCCAAAAGAAAATCAGTATGTTCAGGACTCAAATCAGTGGACTCTAATGCCCATGCCACTGATGCCAAGGCTGCATCATGCCCAATTATGATTTTCTTTTGGACAGTTTGAGATTCTGTCTATTGATGAACTATTTTTGGTTCAATAAGGAATTTTTTCTACAGCAGCGAGGAGTTGCGATGGGAGCCCGTTTTGCTCCCAGTGTGGCCAATCTTTTTATGGCCCACTGGGAGCAGGATGTAGTCTTCCACGACACACCCCCTCAGCTTCTCTGCTACCGCAGATATATAGACGATCTGGTGATGGTCTGGGAGGGCGATATGCCCTCGTTGGAGACTTTTATGGCTAAATTAAATTCCAATGATAAGGGCATTGTCCTAACTTGGACTGTTTCCCCTGACCAGGTGACGTTTTTGGATCTTGAGATTTTTAAATCTGGATCCATGTTGGCTACCAGGAATCACTTTAAGGCTGTAGATCGAAATGGGTATATCCCTTTAACAAGCTGCCATCATAGATTGTGGCTATGCAATATTCCTCGTGGCCAGTTCGTCAGACTCCGTAGGAATTGTGCCTTGGATTCCGATTATGCGGTACAGTCTGAGGAATTGGCCACTAGATTTGTGTCTAAAGGTTATCCTATGTCTTCTGTGAAGCAAGAGATAGAAAAGGTTAAAAACCTGGACAGGAATCTGATTATTATGGATAAACCACCTATGGCTGAAGTGGATAGATCCAATTACAAAATGTTGTTGGATTATAACATCCAACACAAGAAGTTTGAAAAGATTGTGGCCAAACATTGGCCGGTCCTAAAGGGAGATGTGGTCCTAGGTCCGGTTCTTCCAGAACGTCCACAATTTGTGTATAGGAAGGCCCCTTCGCTTAGGGATCGGTTGGCTCCAGGGGTGATAGATCCACCTGTCATCCCGAGACCCAAACTTTTCAATTTCTTATCAGGTTTTTACGCCTGTGGCAGATGCGCAACCTGTAAACATGCCAAACATAATATCAAGAAACGGAAGTCCTTTGTTTCTAATATTACCGGAATGGAATATCCAATCAAACAACTAATTACCTGCTCGACCACTGGCGTGGTGTATATGCTTGAATGCCAGTGTGGATTGCAATATGTCGGGCGTACCTCACGTGAATTGCATGTGAGGGTTGGAGAACATATTAGCAACATCCGACGTGGCATTAGGACTCATAGTGTTTCTAAGCATTTTAGGGAATGCCATGGTAGAGATCCTAAAGGCCTGAAATTTTGGGGCATAGAAAAGGTCACCAAACATTGGAGAGGAGGGCATTACATACGACAGTTGAGCCGTCGTGAATCTTTTTGGATCTATGAAACCAAGGTTTCGGCTCCATTAGGCCTCAATGTTGAGTTCGATCTCAATTGTTTTATCTCTAATCGATAATTTGTATTTTTCAATTTTTCAGTATTTGGGGAATTTTAGTATTTTTTATTAATTTTTATTAATTTTAATAATTTTAATATTAATTATGTATAAACATATATTTTTACCTTTTACATTTCATATGACTAGGTTTCTGTACATAATATTGTAATTAATTTTACATACCCATTTCTGTATTTAAAGGTATTGAAATGTTAAGGCAATGTTATCTTGCCTAGAATATATTGTTAATATATTCTTATATTTTTAATGTTTTTATAAATGTTTCTTAATATGCTGTTAATTATACTGGATTTATCCGCTAATTTTAGTGGTATTTTCTGTTTGTTAATGGCGAGGCGATCGTGGCTGACGTCACGTTTTACAATGATTTATTTATCTCTAAAGTACCTGCTGGTCCTTCTTTAATTAGGTGGACCGTTTATCCTGTGCATTAAAAAGGCTACAGCTTTTTAGTTGCCTTTTGTTTATTGGGCACTAGATGGCGCAGGTGAGCAGGGAATTAGTGTGGTGTGTTGCGATGGCAACCACACACTATTTATGACGTTGCGGGACGTTCACGTTAGCCTCTCTGACCCCACGCTGAGGAAGTTCCGCCCATAGGAACGTAACGCGTACGAGGGGGAGGAGCTTCGTGACGTCACCCGCGCTCGCCGACCCAACGCTGATGTGTGAGCTGTGTAAAGACTCGGAAGCCTTGGAGCTCCGTTTATGCTGATACGCTTCACACTCGGCTCTGAGTGTTGTAAAATGTGAGTTTACTTTGGTCTTTTTTTACTTATTAAATCCAGTTTGAGACAGAGAGCACTAGTCTGTTCCCTTTTTGTTTCATATATTTCTCTGTGGTCGTTGGGAGTATTGAGCTGTCTGCTGCCTGCTGGTAACCTTTAAAGCTTGGACGTGTCCTTACACTTACCTTGGAGGTTTTTCAAAAGTTTTGTGACCTAGCCATGGTCGAATGGCTGAGGTGAGGGGCCATCTTTAGCTATTGGTGAAGGAACCTTCCTGTCGATCACAGCTTTTTGAGATTCAATCACAATCAGTCACTTCATTATTTGGAGCACTTTTGGACTTTTTTCACTGATGCACTTTTATGGATTTCTTTTTGTGTTAATATTAGAGTTATATATATATATTTTTATATATAATTTATATACATTATCTGATCATCAATTGTGTTATTACTTAATTTTATATGTTTTGCGCTGCACTTTATTGTTATTGATCATTATTGGGATTTCTATTTGAATTTATCCTCCAGTGCTGGCTTGCATTTTTTAAAGTTTTTTGTGTATTTTCCAGCGCGGAATTTCTTCTTTATTTTTACTGCATCTTGAATACCTAAATTAAAAAATATTGGTAACAAAACATTAACCCCTTTTGAACTATTGAAAGGGAATAAAATACAAATATTGAAGACACTGAAGACACATTTTTAAAACTAGTTCATATCAGGTTGATCTGCAGCAGGGGCGTCCCTAGGGGGGGGCCAGAGGGGGCCCTGACCCCCCCAACATCATGCTGTGCCCCACCATGTGCCCCCCAAAAAAAAAAAATTTTTTTTTTTTTTTTTTTTTTTTTGCAATTTTTGTATTTTGCTCCCCGAGAGGGAGAGCGTCCCTAGTCAGCTCTGCGGGGGATTCCTCCCCCTCCCTCTGCTCGCCATCACTGCATAATGTGAGCGCTCACACAACCAGATATTCTAGCCTGGACCGTGTTTAAGTGTGTGCACTGCATGACTGCAGTACACTGTAATCACTGAACTACATTATCTCCATCCCTTCTCTCTCCCCCCATCTGTCTCCCTCCCCTCTCCTGTTCTTTCAAAACATTCACAATTTACTTTCACTTTCAGTTAGGCAGATAATATACGGTGCAAATTTCTTTCCTGCATCCACAGATTGCAGGAAAGAAACTTGCATGATTCCCCCATCAACAGACAGTGGTGACAGGGGAATGTCCCTCCTGCCCAGCAATTATATTCTCCCGACAAACAGTGATTATCACCAGTGGCTATACAGCAACCACTAGTGATAATTTTAAGAGAATCTGCTCATTAATGGTTCAAATCTCAGCCAGTTTCTGCTGAACCAGCTGAGATTTAAACTGTCTATGGCTGGTCTTAGCTCTTAGGCAGCCCATACATTGATTAGCACTGTGGAGTGTCGGCTTTCTGGCGGGATTGGGCATGTGGGATTTCAAACACACCCGAGCCCATCTCTATTGGTTGTAGACAGTTGAGCTCCCTGCAGGTTGCTTAGCAGCAGTGGACCCTTCTCTGACATGCTGATCGGGATGCAATCCAGGTGATGCTCTTAGTCAAATCCTAGTCATAAATATCAGTGATTTTATTGATCAAATCCCACACTTTACAGGCATAGAGCCCACACTTTACAGGCATAGAGCCCACACTTTACAGGCATAGAGCCCACACTTTACAGGCATAGAGCCCACATGGCTGCGGAACATACGGTTGATTATATTCATGTGGTTGTACTCTTGATGCTAATAAATACTGTGTTTATTAGATCTGACTGGGAGCATCACCTGGATCACATGCCGATCAGCATGTCAACAGAGAAGGTTATACAGCATTACTGCTGCTAGGTGACCAGCTGGGGGCTCGGCTCTCTATAACCAATAGTGCCAGCCTTCCCCTGCATGTCACCAGCACTAGGTCCTAATAGACTGCCGCCGCTGCCAAGGAGACAGATGCCAGACCAGCGCTGTAAATAGCAGGGACATGACAGCTGGGGATCCCCACTGTGGCAGAACACCAGGGCCCGGTGGCATGACAACCTTTGCAACAATGATAGTTCTCCCACTGCTTTGGACCCTTATATTTTCTTGGTGTGCTGGTGGCATATATCTCTTGTTTTCTGCCACCCTGGGGGGCCCCAGTATAGTAGGAAGGGAGCTCACTGCAGAACATATGAAAGGGCCCATAGTGGGATCGTAGTAAAGGGCCCCAGGATATATATATATATATATATAATTGCATTTTATAGTTGGCCCCCCTACTTTTGTCCCTGTCCCCCCATGTGCCCCCCCTAAATATGAAAGCTGGAGACGCCACTGATCTGCAGCAATGAAATGTCAACATGGTTTTTGGATTATCTACTTAAGAAACAAATATGTAAAAAGATGTATTTGATCCCTTTTTAAAAAGTCTATATTTCTCATGTAAATGTTTTCTGTCCTATATGCTCTACAAGTGGGGCATAGCCATCACATTAAACAGGTTCTTTGACACACTGCTCTAGTTCACTTCAATCCCAGTGGATCCATTAATTATTGCTGTAAAACAGATTACTGGGCTGCATTCAATGGATCACTGGAGGAACACATCAAGGCTCACTGCAAACAATCAGATTCCAAATGATTTTTCTTTTCTTTTTTTAATCAGTTAATTAGTAAATTAAGGCCAAATCTGACCAGTTCAAACAATGCATATATATTGGGGGTTATTTACGAAAGGCAAATCCACTTTGCACTACAAGTGCACTGCAAGTGCACTGCAAGTGCACTTGAAAGTGCAGTCACTTTAAATCTAAGGGGTAGATCTGAAATGAGGGGAAGCTCTGCTGATTTTATCATCCAATCATGTGCATTATTTTCCTTGCATGTCCCCATCAGATCTACAAAGACTGCGCTTCCAAGTGCATTTTCAGTGCACTTTCAGGTGCGCTTGTAATGCAAAGTGGATTTGCCTTTAGAAAATAACCCCCATAGACTTGCCTCCCACCAACATGTGGTCTCGGCTCCCAAACAAGCCACTCTCCTGGCTGGAATACACCACAAAGGCTGTGTCTCCGAATGGCAGCAACTTCCCTGAGCTTTCTTCAATCTTTCACTATAAGGGTTGTGTGCACCTGGACACACACCCTGCTTGTTTTTTTAACGAAACCTGGAAAATGGATTGGAGATTTCGTCCCTATTAAGACACCGATATCTTCCAACTACAGAGACCAATCCGTAAATACAAAAATCTGTGGAAAAGCGTTTTTTTTTCCCCCATTTGATACTCGAGTCCCGTAAACCCGGTGTCCTTTTTCCAACCATTTTGACGGTGGCAGGGCCTAGCAAAGGTTATGGATGGATGCTGCCATATATAGACTAATATGGGCTTATAATGCAGGCAGGGACAGGACACTGGTGTGCAGCCTCATGAAACTGTCATTAAAGTTTAAGAAGTTAATTCTGTGTTAGGTTGAGGCTGAGGGGAGGATTGGGTTAAGTGCTAAAATCAGTGTTGGGTACCGGTTGACCGGCATGAATAGGAGAAAGCCTGCAGGAGGTATGTCACCATATTCATCCATCTTCATTCTTAGGCCCCATACAGACGGTCGGTTTGGTCCGATGAGAATGAACCGAAGTTCATTTTCATCGGACCAAACCGACCGTGTGTATAGGCTATCGGTCTGTTTTCCTTCGGTCCAAAATTTTAAAATATGCTTCAAAACCGAACCGATGGACCGCTGCCCCATCGGACCAAACCGATGGTTAGTACAGAAAAGCATCTTTTTAAAACCTGCGCATGCTCAGAATCAAGTCGACGCATGCTTGGAAGCATTGAACTTTGTTTTATTCAGCACGTCGTGTGTTTGACGTCACCGCGTTCTTACCCGATCGGATTTTGGACTGACGGTGTGTACACATATCAGGCCGTACGGCCACTTCAGAGGTGAACCGATGAAAACGGTCCGTCGGACCATTCTCATCGGTTTTGTCCGACCGTGTGTATGGGGCCTGATTCACCTTATTCATCAATTCATAAGCAAAATGAGCAGTTAACCCTTGCAGTGAAGAGGGGACCCACTACAAGGGTAACTTTTTCCTCAGGGTTTAAGTTAAGTCTTTTTCTGAATAACATTTTTGGTGCCACACAGCACACCCCCCCTCCTCCGGGAATTTTTTTTATCCTTGCAGTGGAAACTATCAATGAAAGACTTTTTTTTTTTTTAAATGGATAGCATGGTAAAACATTTTGCACATAACTAGATCCCAGTGTGTTAATTAGTGAATTTAGGGGAAGAGGGAGTATCGTTTTATTTAACCACTAGCCGACCAGCCGCCGCAGTTTTACGGCGGCAGGCCGGCTTGGCTGCGTGAAATGACGTAATATAAAACGTGATTTCGCATTTCAGCCACTAGGGGCGCGCCCCCTGCTCGCCCCTGGTGCCGACGCGTGTGCCCGGTGGGCGCGATCACCGCCAGGCACCTGCGATCTCTCGTTACAGAGCGAGAATTGTGAGCTGTGTGTGTAAGCACACAGCTCCCGGACCTCTAAGGGGGAGAAATGACCGATCGCATGTTCATACACTGTATGAACAGCGATCTGTCATTTCCCCTAGTCAGTCCCACCCCCCTTCAGTTAGAACACACCTAGGGAACATAATTAACCCCTTCCTCGCCCCCTAGTGTTAACCCCTTCCCTGCCAGTGACATTTTTACAGTAATCAAAGCATTTTTATAGCACTGATCGCTATAAAAATGCCAATGGTCCCAAAAATGTGTCAAAAGTGTCCGCCATAAGGTCGCAGTACCAATAAAAATCACAGATCGCTGCCATTACTAGTAAAAAAAAAATATTAATAAAAATGCTATAAAACTACCCCCTATTTTGTAGACGCTACGGGCCAGATTCAAAGAGCGAGTACGCCGGTGTATCTACTTTCAAATTTGCCACATCGTATCTTTAGTTTGAATCCTCAAACCGAGATACGGCGGCTTCTGGCTTCGATCCGGCAGGCGTATGGCTTCGTACGCCTTCGGATCGTAGGTGCAATACTCCGGCGCCCGCTGGGTGGAGTTTGTGTCGTTTTCCGCGTCGGGTATGCTAATTAGCTTTTTCCGTCGATCCACGAAGGTACAAGCGGCCGTCGCATTCTCTTACGTCGTCGCTAGTCTGCTTTTCCCGGCGTATAGTTAAAGCTGCTATTTTGCGGCGTATAGATAGACTTGCCATGTTATGTATGGCCGTCGTTCCCGCGTCGAAATTTGAATTTTTATTTTTCACGCAAGTCGTCCGTGAATAGGAAAGGACGTAACTCACGTCTAAGGCCCCGTACACACGACCGAATATGTCTGCTGAAACTGGTCCGCAGACCAGTTTCAGCGGACATGTTCAGTCATCTGTACGTCCGACCAGACAATTTTCCGGCGGATCGGACAGGTTTCCAGCGGACAAATGTTTCTTAGCATGCTAAGAAACATGTCCGCTGGAAGCCTGTCCGTCGGACATGTTCGGTCGTCTGTACAGACTCACTGGACATGTCCGCTCGGCCGAAAGCCCTCGCATGCGTCAAAGTGATTAGACGCATGCGTGGAAGCATTGACCTTCAAGGGCCGCGCACGTCGCCGCGGCGACGGCGCGGCCACGTCACTGCGTATCGTGTCCACGCAGATTTCTGTTTGATGGTGTGTACAACCATCAGACAGAAATCTCCGAGCGGACATGTCCGATGAAAATGGTCCGGCGGACCGTTTTCATCGGACAGTCCGTCCGTGTGTATGAGGCCTAAGTTAAAAAAATGACGTCGGTGCGACGTCATTTAGCGAAAAGCACGGCGGGAAATTTCAAAACGGAGCATGCGCAGTTCATTCGGCGCGGGGACGCACTTCATTTAAATGAATCACGCCCCCTACCCGCCGATTTGAATTCCGCCGCCAGAAATACACTATGCCGCCGTAACTTACGGCGCAAAATCGTTAAGGATTTGACTTAAAGCCAGGTAAGATACGGCAGCGTAGTGTATCTCTGATACCCTGCGCCTGTCCATTTGTATGTCAATCTGGCCCTACAACTTTTTAACAAACCAATCAATAAACGCTTATTGCGTTTTTTTTTTTTTTTTTTTACGAATAATATGTAGAAGAAGAATACGTATCGGCCTAAACTGAGGAGAAAAAGTTTTTTTTATATATTTTTGGGGGATATTTATTACAGCAAAAGGTAAAAAATATTAATTTATTTCAAAATTGGCGCTTTATTTTTGTTTATAGCGCAAAAAATAAAAACCGCAGAGGTGATTAAATACCACCAAAATAAATCTCTATTTGTGGGAAAAGAAGGACGCCAATTTTGTTTGAGAGTCACGTTGCACGATCGTGCAATTGTCAGTTAAAGCGACGCAGTGCCGAATCGCAAAAAGTGGCCCGGTCATTGACCAGCAAAATGGCCCAGGGATGAAGTGGTTAAAATCACTTAAAAATATTTAATGGATGACAGTGATAAAAATCAGGCATTTAAAAGGTACCTCTTTATATAGGCTTACATACCCTTTAATTGGTATCTTTCCACATTTGAAAAAGATAACTTTTCTTTCCAAGTAATGCACATCATTGCTAAGGTATCCTGCAGATATTAACCCTTTTCATTAAAGTATCAGTGTATTCCTATTTTTTTTTTAGCAAACTGCAGCTCTTTTATCCAAGACATTTCTTCCATGAAATAAGATGGACAGAAATGCAGCAGAGTACAAACAGTACATTTAGGGTAAAAACTCTATTAATTCCAAATTTCCCCATACCACCATGAAAAGAAATGTTCTGGAGATGTAATACTCAGCAAAACAATCCTGTCAGACTGAAAATACCAATAAATAGGGTCACTATTATTTACCAGGAATTATTTTCTTGGCATTTCTTGTGAGGCAGGCTCTTAGGGACTTCTTTATGTGTGTAAGCACCATGCTTTCATACCTTGCTGCTTCGTCTGCTGTTTCCATTCAAAATAACCTGTGACCTAGTTGTGCAGCTGGCAGCTATTTTGCAGGCTAAACAATCATTCTTAAGATCTGATGCTGAGAAAATTGATAGGAATACGTCAATTATTAGAAAAGATCCTAGTAAATTTTTAGGCCCCATTCAAAATTACCCTAAGCCACACAAAAAAAAAATCTAACAGAAGAAACATATGTGAGGTGACATTTTCCAGGACATCAAATTATTCACTCAGTGGTGAAGGATAGATAAGGATGATAGACATGGAGAATGCACCGACAAAAATAGGCAAATACAGCCGTTATATTTATGTCCTGATAGGTGTTATTTTCAGCTAATCTAAACTACTCCTAATATAAGTTACATTTCTGAAAAGCCTTGCTCTATGATATCACAGTACAATTAGGTAGGTGAGACGCAAACAGAGAAATACCCGGCTAAAGAGCCAAATACTATAAACTGAAGATAATAAAATATGTTCCTGCAAAATAACCAACTATGATTTAGCATTTCAAAGGAACTGTTGCTTTAAAAGTTGATAATTACATTTCATATTTACGCTGACCCATATTAGAAATGTCATTCCTGGACAAGCCTGAATAGGAAGAGCACTGAGGGTGTCTGCATATAGAGGAACTGATCTTTCCATTTTCCTCCTGCAGCTGCTGAATGCCTGCGGGAGAGGAAAAGGAGAAGCGGGCAATCAGCGGCTGCAGGAGGAAAATTAGGAGAACGAATCCTCTATATGCAGCCGCCCAAACTGCTGCACCTATTCAGCTTTTTTTGCTGTTCCCCATATGCCATCCAGCCCCCCGTGCTTATTTTCGCTCCCTGTGCTCTCTCCTGCCCCCCCCCTTATCCCTCTGCCGGGTTCCTACCTCCCTTCTCCTGCTGGCTGTTGCGAGGATCTGTCAGGATGGAGAGTGGAGAAGGCAATGATAAATGTGTAATTTTACGGCCCCTTCCTTTTCTTAATGGACTGACTCTGTCCATTCATAAATGAAACATAGTAAACTGTACTTCAGTTTGTGAATGAATGGAAAGCATTGTACAGAGCTATTCCTATCCATTCAATGCAACTGAGGCTGTAGAGAAAGAGAGAGAGCTGTGTTACTTTGTCTCAAAGGTGAAACGTCAGATGTCTGTTTAGACCCCTGATATGTCACCAAAGCCCCCCAATGGGCCTTCTAGAAAAATGGTAAAAATAATAAATAAAACAACAAAAAAACTACTGACATCACTGGCGGAACTACCAGGGACACTAAGGTCGCACTTGTCACTGGGCCCTGGCTTTCCGCCACCGGGCTAAGAGGGAAGGGCACCTGGCCCTGGGTCAGAGAGGCCCTTCATGGTTTATTGCACCGGGCCCTGAAGGTTCTAGTTACACCACGACATCATGTACGGAATCATGTAGAACAAACATAAAACTATCTTCCTAAAGTTTTTGAACTGAACTTAACCTTATTTTTGTAACAGCCGCTCTTCGCACTGGCTGTTTCCTGTTAAATATGCTCTTTCAGCACCATAATGCGTTCCATGCTGGAACGCATACGGTGCTCGCACAATGATGTCATCGCCCGGCGCCGTGCTGCGTTCCAGCGTGGAACGCGGAAGTGCACCTTGGAGTATGGAGGTCCGTTGATTCAGTGCGATGCACTGCACTTGATCTCCAGCCTATAAAGTGTCAGGTCACCTGTGGCCAGATGACAAATGCACCCCGTTGGAGTCAGGGGTGCACCGCAAGGTAGTGAACCCTATAGCCGACTGCTGCGGACGGACCACAGAGCGTATATGGAGGAGAGGTTCGCTGGGGCACAAACAGGGATCCTACAGGCAGCTTGAGCCCAAGATTCCCCAGGGCAGAGAGGGGAAGCAGCACACAGGACACAAGCGATAGTGGAGGGTAAGCCGAGGTCGGGGCAACAAGCAGACGTGGATTAATCAAGGGACAGGCCAAGAGTCAAGGTCACAGGCAAACAGGAGTAGTCGTAGACAAGCCAAAGTCGGTACACAGAGATATTAATGTAGCATACGGCAAGCAGGAACACAAAGCTAACACACAACGTTGAACAGCAAAGCAGACCTGCAGTGCACTAGTTAATATAGAGTTCCTGGGATGGCCGGGGTAGAGCCATGCAGGGAGGAGAGATGATAAAAGGCAGCCAGATAAGGAAGTCTGGCCTCTAATAAACACATGGAGAGAAGGTAAGCTGCCAGACATACTACATATCCATGACATAAAGGCATACATTTGACAAAGCTACTTTGTTCTATTATTGTCGGCCGTAGCCGGCTAGGATATCAGCCTTTCCTGCCATCCTGGAGGCATCCACTACTATAGCTACCAGCAATCTCTGGAACTGCATCGCTCCCCATGCTTCAGTGCTGTTGCACCTCCTACAACAGAGAGCCTTGCAGGGGACAAGCTTGGGCCTTCCTTACTGAACATCCTAACCACGAAATTCCTATTGCCTGAACAGAAGCCTTAAAACGATAAGTAGCTATTGTGTCACTTCACTTGTAGTGCTATAGGAAGAACTGTTGCTTATGTTTCATCTAACACAACTGCTATTGCTTGTAAATGTCTCGTGGCTATCAACATACTATGTGGGATATACACCTTTGCTAAGGATTGTTTGCTTAGGAAGAACTTAAAAGGGACATCTACACCCCAATTGCCTAAGCTATTTTCACTTCACATATGTTACTATTAGTTGTTGCTACTAACTCCTATTTACAATGTATACTGAGCTAAATTGCCACACATATGCAACTATTAATTGTTACAACAATTCTTATTTACTACGAGTACTCTCAAAGTACCTGAGCTATATTGCCACTCATATGCAACTATTTATTGTTATTACAATTCTTATTTACTACGAGTACTCTCAAAGTACCTGAGCTATACTGCCTGTCATACGCAACTATTGGTTGTCACTACAACTCATATTTACTACGTGCTGACATAAGTGCTACTTGTATAAGGGCCTATGCCCTAGAGTTTGCGGAACATGTTCGCCTAAACCTTCTACGCTAAGGGTTGACGTATTCTATACCTTTTCCCTTAAGGCGCCTAATGCACAACGCTATGTAATACTCATAATCACTAGCATACAGTTGTGCATTGCAATCTTTTAAAAAATAATATAATTTTAAACTCTGGTCACATGTTGTAATGCGTCCATCCTTAGTAGCTCAACGCCTTTCTTTATGTGACAGAGACATGATGTAGAGAACCCCCAAACTCCTGTTTGTGAGGAGTGACGCCTGGGGCCAATACTGAGTTGTCACATAGAGACGTGCATTGAAATCCTTGCATTTGTAGTTGTGGTTCGCTCCCGTTTCCCTAGTGCTGTTACAATTTTACACAATCGTATATCAAGGCTAGGTTCAGTTTACTTAACATCATTTCACACTTAGAAAATTAGACCTTTTTTCCAGTAGTTTTTGGAATCACAGAAAAAACATTTACAGTAATTAATGCTTCAGATGCATAGAGAGTATGTAATACAGGGCTTTGACTAGAGGAACACGTGTATTTTTGAAACCTGTCTGCCAAATACACTATCCCCTGGCCTCAGAACCAATATTACCTGTAAAACCTCATGCTTGTGTGCTTTCTCAAGCCAGATATCAGCAGTGTGGTGCACCTGAACCAGTGAAGCTTATGCTTAGTTCATTCCAAATTTCTATTACAGAGAACAGCACATGCACTATGCACTGATGGGGAACCTGCCTTGGAGTAATAGAAGCCAGTATATGAGTCGAGGTGCAGACAGAGCGTCCCATTATACTCTATTGCAACTCCTGATCAGCACCTGGGACATGTGCCCGGCATTGTAATTGGAATTTCGATGAAAAAGAAGTAGAGACAGTCAGTCCTAATTGAGCCATGTAGAAGGATGATGGTTTATGAAAGCACTCGGTTATGCCCAAATCCATTACCTACAAAGCATTCCAGCTACTGTATATGTAATTTTCGTTTATAACTCAATGCTATTTTAAATTGCATAAAGATGTACACTGCTTTTCAACATAATTATACATTTTGAATAAGGCAAAGCACAAATTCTAGCAAACCCATAGCAAACATAGTTCAATTTACATTGGTGTTTATTTACTAAAGGCAAATAGACTGTGCGCTTTGTATGTTCAGTTGCAATCATTTTCCCCAGAGCTTAGTGAATGTGTGGCGACGCTTCACTTTGTAAAGAATATCCAATCAGGTTCAGATGACTGGATGATGGAAATCAGCAGAGCTTCCCCAAATTCACCAACTTCTTGGGGGGGGGGGGGAGTAAAACTGCACTTGCAAAGTGTACAGTCTATGGGGGAGATTTTATAAAACACTCAGGCCTCGTACACACGACCGAGAAACTCAACAGAATCCATCAAGAAACTTGGTGAGAGAGCTTTTTTGCCGAGGAAACCGCTCGTGTGTACGTTTTTCATCAAAGAATCTGTCGAGGAACTCGACGAGGAAAAAAAGAGAACAAGTTCTCTTTTTCCTCAACGGGAGTCACAGTTTCCTCGTTGTGTTGCTCGTCGGGCTGGTTTTCGACGAGAAACTCGGGCTGTGTATTCTAAGAAACCCTCGCATGCTCAGAATAAAGTATGAGACGGGAGTAAAAGTAGCATTTGTAATGGAGATAACACATTTTTCACGCTGTAACAGACTGAAAAGTGCAAATCGTCTCTTACCAAACTTTTACTTAACACGCAGTAACATGAGATTAGCAAAAGCAGCCCCAAGGGTTGTGCCAGTGGAATCGAACTTCCCCTGCCATTGTATGTGTTATACGTCACCGCGTGACAGTGTGTATGCAAAGCAAGCTTGTCAAGTTCCTCGACAAGCCTAACAAGGAACTCGTCGAGGAAAACTATGTGTCTTTTCCGACGAGTTCCTCGGTCGTGTGTACGAGGCCTCAGAATCAGGTTCAGCTGTGCATGGTAGCCAATTAGCTTCTAACTTTACCTTGTTCTAAATAATGATATAAGTGATATGTGACAGTACAGCAATAAAAGTAATGGAATATGATTAATAAAATTACTGTAATATAAGGAATAGTCCAGTGTGATAAATTCCCAACACCAAAGTCAAAATTCCAATGCAATTATCAAAAATCATTCGCAGATTATGCTCAAAAATATGGATGTGCACTCACCAGAGAGATGTTTGACCCCTTTTTACAAGTTGGTCAATGGAGCTTTTTTTTACTCAAAAGCCAAGATTCCTCCTGGTGTGTGCTGCAAGGATTCCTCCACTTTTGATATCACTCATATGTATGATGACCGAACGGGAGACGCCCAGACGTAATGTCAGACAGGACCCGGAATTCACGGTCCCACCCTACAACGTACGTTTTGCTTTAATTTGCATCTTTAACAAGTGAACTTCCTGAAGATGCAAATTCAAGTAAAAAAGGTACCTCGTGGCTCGTGGGTACGGTGGTGACATTTCATCCCTACATGCTGTATATGCTGGCACCCATAAATGTGAGCGTAACCAACTTATTTTAAACTGCCAACCAATTTTAAATAAAGTTACTTCACTATGATACTTTATAGGGCATAGTTACTGCACTATGCCCTAGCAAAGTTGTTTGCTGTTATCCAATCTCCTGAAGGTAGCCTGTATATAACTTATGGTCTATGAATACAGCCCTGTGTTCTGTACTACAGTATATGACTAAAAATAGTTATTCTCTAAGGATTAACCACTTGCCAACCAGCGCACGCCCATTTACGTCGACAGAATAGCATGGCTGGGCAAATGGGCGTACAGGTACGTCCCCTTTAATTTGCTGCCATGTGGTCGCAAGCTCCATGACTGCAGGACCTGCGGACTCGATATCCGCCGGTGTCCCGCGATCAAGTCACAGAGCTGAAGAATGGGGAGATGTCAGTGTAAACACAACGGGGTAGATTCAGATAGATTAGCTGATCTTTAGATCCGCGTAATCCATCTGATTTACGATCCGCCGGCACAAGTTTTTGAGGCTAGTGCTGTATTCAGAAAGCACTTACCTCAAAACTTGCGGCGGCATATCGTAAATTCCGCGGCTAGGGGGAGTGTACTATTTAAATCAGGCGCGTCCCCGCACCGATTTAACTGCGCATGCGCCACCGGCTAAATTTCCCAGCGTGCATTGCTCCAAATGACGTCGCTAGGACGTCATTGGTTTCGGCGTGAGCGTAACTTGCGTCCGGCCGCATTCTGAATCGACTTACGCAAACACGTAAAAATTCAAAACTCGGCGCGGGAACGACGGCCATACTTAACATAGGATACCCCTCACATAGCAGGGGTAACTATACGCTGAAAAAGCCGAACGCAAGCGACGTAAAAAAAACTACGGGCGGGCGTTCGTTTCTGAATCGGCGGAACTCCTCATTTGCATATTCGTCGCGTACAAAAAACAAAACGCCACCTAGCGGCCAGCGGGAGATTGCAGCCTAAGATCCGACGGTGTAATTCACTTACACCTGTCGGATCTTAGGGAGATCAATGCGGAACCTGATTCTATGAATCAGCTGCATAGATCCGACTGTCGGAACTCAGAGATACGACGGCGTATCAGGAGATACGCCGTCGTATCTCTATCTGAATCTGGGCCCAGATCTCCCCGTTCTTCCTAGTGCCATGTCACTGATCGTCTGTTCTCTGTCATCGGGAACAGCGATCAGTGACGTGTCACTCATAGCAATTAACCCCTTCACTTTGTGTTATTGTTACAGTAATTAGTGCATTTTTATAGCACTGATCGCTGTAAAAATGACAATGGTCCCAAAATGGTATCAAAAGTGTCCGATGTGTCCACCATAATTTCGCAGTCATGATAGAAAAAACCGCTGATCGCCGCCATTACTGGTAAAAAAATGTTTTTTTAATAATGCCATAAAACTATCCCCCATTTTGTAGACGCTATAACTTTTGCGCAAACAAAATGATTATTGCGATTTTTTTTTTACAAAAAATATGTAGAAGAATACGTATTGGCCTAAACGGATTGTTTCATCAGTTTAGGCCAATACGTATTCTTCTACATATTTTTGGTAAAAAAATGTATTTTTATTTTTTGGGGCATATTTATTATAGCAAAAAGTTAAAATAGGATTTTTGTACTCACCGTATAAACCTTTTCTCTGAGACCATGGACGGACACAGCACTCTCTTGACAAAGTGGGTATTCAGCCTTCAACTAGGAGAGGACTAGGCAGAAACAGGTTAATGTTTAAACACAAACAAACAAACTGTACAGTACCGCCCCAGGGGCGGTCCCTCTAGGTACAACCCCTCTTCCTGCAACATGCAGCTCAGTTCGTCAAAAAGCAGTACAAACATAAAAGGAGGGTTGGGTGCTGTGTCCGTCCATGAACTCAGAGAAAAGGATTTTACGGTGAGTACAAAAATCCTATTTTCTCTTTCGATCATGGACGGACACAGCACTCTCTTGAGAAAGTGGGACGTCCCAAAGCAGTGTCAAAAAAAATGAGGGGTGGGAACAGCAATAAAACCAAACTTCACCCCAACAAAAACCAGAGCTCCTCAACGGAGAAGTTGCAACCATCAAACGGCCACCTGCAAAACCTTGCGGCCGAAGGAAGCATCCTAAGATGCACTCACATCAACCTTGTAAAATTTTGTGAACGTGTGAACGGACGACCAAGTCACCGCTTTACACACCTGGGAAACGGATGCTTGGTGTAGGAAAGCCCAAGAGGCACCTATTGCCCTGGTCGAATGCGCCGTGAAAGGAAAGGGGGGCGCCCACCCCTTTAGGGCATAAGCCTGGAACACGATCAGCCTGATCCACCTACAAATGGTGGACGATGAGACCATCAGGCCCATCTTAGGACCAGCTACCGAAACAAACAGTGAGTCAGACCTCCGGAACGGAGCGGTAGCCAAAAGGTACACCCGCAGAGCCAGAACCACGTCCAAGGAGTGCATTGCAGTCTTCTTTGGATCTGATGGGCGAGGACACAAAGACGGGAGGACAATGTCCTCATTGAGATGAAAGGCCAAAACGACCTTGGGAAGAAAGGAAGGTTGCGGACGCAACACAACCTTATCCTTGTGAAAGACCAGAAACTGAGCCTTGCAGGACAAGGCCGCCAGCTCAGAAGCACGTCTGACAGAAGTAATAGCCACCAAGAAGACCACCTTCTAAAACAACGTCAGCAAGGGAATCTCCCTAATGTTCTCAAATGGAGGCTTCAGAAGCGCCAAGAGAACCAGGTACTAATCCCACGGAGTAAACAGAGGACGGACCGGAGGGGCCACATGCCGAACCCCCTGCATTAACATTCTCACTAGAGAGAGTGAGCCCCCCAGGGGTTGTTGAAAAAAGACGACCAGGGCAGAAATCTGCCCCTTAACTACTTCTGGTCCACCCCACGCTGTAAGAACAGTAGGACCCTCGACACCGAATAGGTGCGCGGACACCACCCCATTTCTTCACACAGAGCGATGCAAGCCTTCCATGTGCGATGGAAAATCTTCCTGGAAGCCGATTTTCGCACCCTCAACATGGTAGAAATCACTGAATCCGACAGGCCTCGGTCTCTCAACACCTGGCTTTCAACAGCCAGGCCGTTAAAACCAGCGATCGTAAAGCAGGATGGAGTATGGGACCTTGCGACAGAAGGTCCTCTCGTAGCGGCAGACGCCAGGGAACATCTGCCACCAGACGCACCAGGTCAGCGTACCAGGGATGCCGAGGCCAATCCGGGGCAACCAGGATCATTGGGATCCCTTCGGCCTCCAATCTGCAAAGCAGGTGAGAAATGAGCTTTAGAGGAGGAAACGTATAAAGCAGCCAATACCGACCCCACGGTGCCACCAACGCGTCTATTGTGTCTGCCCAGGGGTCCCTTGATCTGGCCACGAACCTCAATACTTTCCGATTGAAACGAAACGCCACAAAATCAACGTCCGGCGTGCCCCATCTCTGGCAGATGAGGTGAAACACATCCGGGTGCAGAGACCATTCTCCCTGGTCCAGCATGTTCCCAAGTTGGAGAGCCATAGTACTTTTATTAATATCCAAACTGCACTAAAATGTCTCCAAAAACTTAGTTTTAAAATTACTGTTTTCATGCCTTATTTTTAAAAGTGCACTGATGATTGGTATTAGATTTTTGTACTCTGTACTGCAATTGTGATGTGTGTTTAACGCAGAAATCGGTCATTGTAAAATTATTTTATTTGTGTACTTTATATATACACTTTTCTTTAAAGCTTATCTCCAACTCTTTGATACTCTAGAATTCCACAATAATAAGCACCGCACTGCATCCTTAGCATTCATCTAAACATTGAGACTAGCAGTGAGCAACACATTGGGCTGGGTAGTGGGTACTCGCTGGGTAGTGGGTATTGAGATTCAGCCCACCGTCACCTTATGCCATGCACCGATTTGAGTCTGCGCTGGCTTAATGCTGTCATCAAAATGTAAGTCTACAACTTTTGGTAGAAGCTGAGCTGCAATTGGCTGCTATTGGAGAGCAGGGTGGTTTAGAATAAACAATGGTGGCAGGGGGCAGTGGAATGTGTGCCATGTACAATATCTAAATACAACCTCATACATATCCCAAATTCTTATCGGACATTGCAGACATAAATGACACTCCTCTCTTGCGTATGGTACATACCGGTCTACAGTTGTATGAAACGAACATATTTCTCCCAGCTGAGGTGTATAAATATTGTGAAAATTAACACTTTGCTAAAAATATTGTATGTATTTCAAACAGTCCCCATCCTTCCTTCACCAGGTTTTTTTACACAACGTCAATGTAGCAATTCGTCACTTTGTATAGGAACATAAGAAAAGGAGAATAAAAACAACTATCTTAAAGGCTCTTTCACATGGAGCGGACCGTTGTTGGGTTCCACTTGTCGACAAACACATCCGGGTGCAGAGACCATTCTCCCTGGTCCAGCATCTGACAATTCAGGTAGTCCTTCTGCCAGTTTTCCACGCCCGGAATGTTCACGGCCAACAGAGCCGGCACGCTCTGTTCTGCCCACCTCAGGATGCGAGCGACCTCTGAAACTGCTGCCATGCTTCTTGTTCCTCGATGATTGACATACGCCGCTGCTGTGGAGTTGTCAGACTGTATCCTGACCGGACACCCCTGCAGACCCTGAGACCACACAAAGAGACAAAGCTTGATCGCCCGGAGTCCCAGGACATTGATCGGCAGGCGGGATTCCCCCGGAGTCCAGCGCCCCTGGGCCGACTGGACCCCCCAGACACCTCCCCAACCGGTAAGACTGCCGTCCGTCATGATCACCGTTCAGTGAAAAGGGAGGAACGACTTCCCAGACAGAAGAGCTGGTGATTTCAGCCACCACACCACTCGGATTTGATGATCCAGGGATTAAGGACTCTTGTCCCATCTGAGCAGAATCTCCTTCTACAGCACCCGAGTGGGATGCCGCGTACACACGATCATTTTTCTGCATGAAAAAAAAAAGTTTTTAAAAACGTCATTTAAAATGATCGTGTGTGGGCCTCACATCGTTTTTAGGCTTCTGAAATTTGTTTTTCGGGTTGTAAAAAATTATAGTGTGTGGGCTAAAACAACGTTTTTAAACCCGGGCATGCTCAGAAGCAAGGTATGAGACAGTCGTTCAGGTAAAACTACCGTTCATAATGGAGTAAGCACATTCATCATGCTGTAACAGACAGAAAAGCGCGAATCGTCTTTTACCAACATGGAATCAGCTAAAGCAGCCCAAAGGCGAATAGAACTTCCCCTTTAGAGTGCTGTCGTACATCACCACGCTTTGCTAGATCATTTTTTAAAAACGATGGTGTGTGGGCAACGTCGTTTTTAATGATGAGGTTGGAAAAACTTTGTTTTTTGGACATGCTGAAAAAATGATTGTGTGTACGCGGCATCAGATTGAGCATTTTTTCAAAAAAGTTATAAATTGATTTGTATTTTAATGAGTGAAATAAGTATTTGACCCCTTCGCAAACCATGACTTGGTACTTGGTGGCAAAACCCTTGTTGGCAAAGAGGTCAGACGTTTCTTGTAGTTGGCCACCGGTTTGCACACATCTCAGGAGGGATTTTGTCCACTTCTCTTTGCAGATCCTCTCCAAGTCAATAAGGTTTCAAAGGCTGACATTTGGTAACTCAAACTTTCAGCTCTTTCCACATATTTTCTATGGAATTAAAGTGGATGTAAACCCATTCTCATAATTTCTAAATTATAACTTTTTTTGAAATGTGTTTTTCTGAATATTTTTGTTATTCTGATATCCTCACTGTCAATATAAACTTTCCATTAAAATTATAGACTGGGCAAATGTACAAAATCAGCAGGTGATAAAATGTTTCCCCCCCTCACTGTATCTATCTATATAGTAAATTATATAGTTGTTAACAAGTGCAGTGGAAGAACCACAATCCTGGGATTACAAAGAAAACAAATTTCTGGCTCATACTGCCCTTTCCTATTCGTTGTATAAGGAATTAAGCTTAATCAATTTATTAATTCATTAAAAGCTTGCAGATGCTGGCAACTCATCTTATAATGGGATTTCCCTTGTATGTACCAATTCAGTAAACTTTTATGAGATCCACAATTTACCCAGCTTGCAAAAGTTTTTGTAGTGGTACACATGGTAAGCTCACAAAGAATACATAGAGATGTGATGCCGACTAACCAGAAAACATTTTTTGAGTGCTGGACTTATTTCCCTGATGAAGCAGGAAACTGAATCAAATCAAAATAACTGTTCACACATTTGCTGGCAACAGTCACAATGTCTAATTTTTCTGAAAACTGAACAAATTTCTTAGCCATCTGCTGCCAACTAATTTATCATGTAGCTTCTTCTACAGTAATTTAGACTAATGGTCTAATTTAATCTCTTGCTGCCTGGATAATAATGGTTCTTCTCAAGAAAACCATATTTAGATCACTGTACATTTTCACCTTGAATGGGAAAGAATATTGAAATGCCAGCATGTTCCCAAGTTGGAGAGCCATAGTACTTTTATTAATATCCAAACTGCACTAAAATGTCTCCAAAAACTTGGTTTTAAAATTACTGTTTTCATGCCTTATTTTTAAAAGTGCACTGATGATCGGTATTAGATTTTTGTACTCTGTACTGCAATTGTTATGTGTGTTTAACGCAGAAATCTGTCATTGTAAAATTATTTTATTTGTGTACTTTATATATACACTTTTCTTTAAAGCTTATCTCCAACTCTTTGATACTCTAGAATTCCACAATAATAAGCACCGCACTGCATCCTTAGCATTCATCTAAACATTGAGACTAGCAGTGAGCAACACATTGGGCTGGGTAGTGGGTATTGGGTACTCGCTGAGTAGTGGGTATTGAGATTCAGCCCACCGTCACCTTATGCCATGCACCGATTTGAGTCTGCGCTGGCTTAATGCTGTCATCAAAATGTAAGTCTACAACTTTTGGTAGAAGCTGAGCTGCAATTGGCTGCTATTGGAGAGCAGGGTGGTGGAGAATAAACAATGGTGGCAGGGGGCAGTGGAATGTGTGCCATGTACAATATCTAAATACAACCTCATACATATCCCCAAATTCTTATTGGACATTGCAGACATAAATGACACTCCTCTCTTGCGTATGGTACATACCGGTCTACAGTTGTATGAAACAAACATATTTCTCCCAGCTAAAGTGTATAAATATTGTGAAAATTAACATTTTGCTAAAAATATTGTATGTATTTCAAACAGTCCCCATTCTTCCTTCACCAGGTTTTTTTACACAACGTCAATGTAGCGGTTCGTCACTTTGTATAGGAACATAAGAAAAGGAGAATAAAAACAACTATCTTAAGGGCCCTTTCACATGGAGCGGACCGTTTTTGGGCTCCACTTTGCTTAGCGGGGATCGCTCCGTCGATCCCCGCTGAGCCGACAAATGACAGGTCTGTCTCTGCACACTGTGCCGGGACCGACCTGTCGAAGCACCGCTCTTGCCTATGGGGGAATCGGATGACGACGGACCGTAGAGTCCGTTGCCACCTGATCCAATCCGCCAGATGGATGGAAAATAGGGTTTTCCTCCGTCACACTTTGGCGGATCAGAGCGGGTCGGGCATGTCACCGGTGACATCCGTGGCTCCATAGAGGAGCACGGATCGCCCGTTCAGTTCCGCCTAAAAAACTGGCAGATGGACCTGAACAGTCCACCCGTGTGAAAGAGCCCTTACGCTTCCTAAACAAAGAAGGGGACAGTATCCACCACTTCTCTCTATATTTGCATGCAGCCTCTCCGATTCGTATCCTAGACTGGTTTTATGGCAAACCAAACAAGTTATTGACTGTCATCGAGGACGATCTTGTAGCCTCAGATAGTACATCTTTACTATGGACCCTACCCAATCAACAGCCTCCTATGAATCTGTACCCACTTTAGTAGCTCATACTCTCTTTGCAGAATTCTTATCTACACAGGGAATTAATGTTTACCAGACCTAGCCCTCTGATGCTTCTTATCCTATTCCTGGACTAGAGATTTGAGAATGTGTCACCCTTGAATGCTACCGAAAGGTATCTTACCACCATTATCTAGGATTTTACCAGATTGTCATAACCCTCAAAATGACCTGGCTTGAATACTCACAACTATATCGTTACCTTCAATTCGTACAATCACGAATCCAAACTAAACAACCTACTCATGCTTTGTCTTCTCTATATCATCTTCTTATGAGAGACAAACACCCCCAGGACCCACCCTTCTTTACCAAAAGGCAGGCAGAATTGAACTCTTCTGCGAATGAGCAAGATTGGAAAAATATCTTGACGTTAACGCATAAAGTCTCTGCATCGACCATGGCTCAGGAGTGCAATTATGAGGTCCTATCCCTATATGGTACCATTGCTCTGTTACCGTACATAAAATTGACAATAACATACCCGATATAAGCTGGAGATGTCAAGCTGTACTGGGATGATGGTTAACATGTGGGGGACATGCCCCTTAATCACTTCCTTTTGGGCCAAAATCCTGCAACTTATTAAAATGAAGCTCCACCCAAAGGGGGAAGCTCAGCTTGTTTGTACCCCCCCCCCCCACATTTGGCACTTTTTTGGGGGGAGCAGGTGCCTGGTTTTGACAGGTACCCGCTCCCACTCCTGGGTAAAATCACTGATCGGCTCCCAATGACATATCTGGCCCCTCCTCCTTTCCCCTGCTGCTTACTGGGACCTGCTTGTGTACTAGAAGATGGTGGGACCATTCAGAGAGTGCAGCATGACTCACGCATGCGCAGTAGGAAACTGGCTGTGAAGCCTGAAGGCTTCACTGCTGGCTTCCCTTACTTGCAATGTGGTCACCTTCATTCAAAGCCGATGGATGAATCAGCTTGGGGTGCCAACATCGCAGGATCCACGGACAGGTAAGTATCCTTAAATTAAAAGTCAGCTGTTACATTATTTGTAGCTGCTGACATTTTTTTTTTTTCAGAAGGAGTTCCACTTTAAGAGTGCATTGAAATGATCATAGAATTTGAATGGCAAAAATCTGCATTTTTTTAATAATAGGGTAGTCACAGGTATTAACTAGTCATGTACACGACACACATTTAAAAAAACACACAGGGGCTGTTAATAAAAAGCAATCTAAGAAAAGTAAACAGGGACAAAAATAAGTTTTGCCCATAATTCTTGGTTTCATAAAAAAAAAAAAAAAAATGAAATCTGTAGATTTTTTACACAATTTCTTCTACAATTTTCACCCAAGGAACGTCATACTGAAAATGCATGTAAATGTGTAGTGCATGAATACATAGGACAATGGACTTAATTTCCTATATACTGTATATCGTGCACCATTCTACAAAGTTTAAACAATACAGACCATTTTATCACTTTAATATTTAGAAATTCAGTGCAGAGCAAATCTTTCGAGCATATGAAACATGGAAAGGTCATATATTTATAATTTTAAAATAGAATAATAATATTAATGCAAGTGTGGTAATATGGTATTCACATATACACATTCAGACAGAATACAATTCTGTTATAAACATTTTTTCTTTTGTAGTTTATTCATTCAGACACTGGAGGGAGATAAACTCACAGCTTCGGATTCTAAAACCTGTCTACTACAAATGGGTGGCACTCGAAGTACTTTTAATGTGTATAATTGTCCAACCAATTCTGCTGCAATAAGATCCATGTGTTCCTTTACATTTTCTTACACGCAGAATGCTAAAACTGCTTGCTTCATTAAATAGCTATATAGTTACCCTAAGTATAAATCCAAATGGAAAGAAATGTAAGAAAGAAAGGATAACAGCATGTCACTTTATAACTACAGTTTTAACATCTATCGGCCATAACATTATGTCCATCCAGCATACCACCCACCTAATATTGAGTAGCTCCCCATTGTGCCATCTAAACAGCCCCGACCAGTCAAGGCATGGACTCCACTAGACATTTGAAGGCATGATGATGCATCTGGCACAAAGCCGTCAGTAGAAAATCACTGCATCCACTGGCTTGCTTTCTTCCCATGCATACAGGTGCCATCTCATCCTCAGGTAAGTGACGCACAAGCACCCTGGCATCCACATGATGTTAAAGAAAACATGATTCATCAAACCAGGTCACCTTCTTCAATTGCTCCTTGGATCAGTTCTGATGCTCATGTGGCACTTTTAGGCACTTTTGGTTGTGGGCATGGGTCAGCATGGACACCCTGACAGGTCTGCTGCTACACAGCCCCAAACTGACACCTTCCATCAGAACCAGCATGAACTTTTTCAGCAATTTGAGCTACAGTAGCACTTGTACTGGATTAGACTACACACGCCAGCCTTTGCTCCCCACGTGCATCAATGAACCCTGGCCACCCATGACTCTGTCACCAGTTTGCTGGTTTTCCTTTCTTGGACCACTTTTGGTAGGTCCTAACTACTGCAGAACAAGAGAACCCCACAGGAGCTGCAGTTTGACTAACCCATTCGTCTAGCCATTACAAGTTGGTCTTTGTCAAAGTCGCTCAAAAACTTTTTTGTGTGCCCATTATTTGTACTTTCAACATAAATCATCTTCAGGGACATGTTCACTTGATGCCTAATATATACCACCCAATTCCAGATGTGTAATGAGATAATCAATGTTGTTCATGTTACCCGTTAGTGATCAAAATGTTATGGCTGAGATTTTACATGATACTTCAAAATATAATACATATTAATAAAAAAATAATATTATAATTATATATATATATATATATATATATATATATAATGCTGTCACTATAAAAAAAATGTTTAGGGGACACAGGGTGTGCACATTGGCTTGGTGCAGGACTGCAGAGCATTGATGTGGACTGGAGAAAACTGCTTTCACAGCTCTCTCCGGATTTTGGTATTCATGCATGGGGCTCTGTAGTTTGGAGATTCCATTGTGTCTTGGGTGGGATGAAAATCTCCAACTCTGTCTCCAGGTTTTGTGGAGGACCAGCAGGGTGTGTTCAGGTGAGCACAGCCCTTATAATGATGGTATAAAAGAATACCTCAGGGGAGACTGCTCCACCCTACAGACAAGAGGTCTGTGCATGGGGGTCAGGAGGACTCGATTCCTTTCCAGGGGTCAGAGGAGCCCCCTTTCCAGGGGTCAGAGCATGATTGTCTGCCAAGAGACAATAAGCGGCTTGAGGATTATGGCCTGATGAGCTGTGTGCGTTAGAGTGTACCCATCAGCATTGAAGAAATGGTCTGGGGACCAGGAGAGCAGAGATAATGAACAAGCTGTTGCCGAGTGAGGGCTAGCATTTTCCGTTTGTGAATTTACTGGAGAAGAACCCGTGTGGGAAACCTTTGTGTTAGACTTTTTATTTTTCTCTTAATAAAAATGGGCCGCCATGCCCTAAAATATAGTTCCTGACTGGTTTGAATCACTGGAAAATGCATCTACCACTAGAGCCAACGATCCCCCATGTTACTATATACATTTATAGTGTTTATTTTATATATATATAATATATATAATATATATATAATATATATATATATAATATATTATATATATATATATATATAATATATTATATATATAATATATTATATATATATATATATATATATATATATATATATATATATATATATATATATATATATATATATATATATATATATATATATATATATTGTAAAGGATTAGCTCGGTAGTGGGGGTGTGTGACCCCCTGGATGGGTTCACTAAACACTGAACGATACAGAGAAACAGCCGAAGACGGTAAACAAAATCAAACATAAAGTAAACCCTGGCCACTTGGGGCGTCTACCTTCACCACACAGGAACCTATCTATGGAGTCAGGCACAGCCTACTGCTGAGCAGACACTGCTGGTCATACAGCAGAAAAACAAATAGTCTTTTTGATTTTTATCACACAGAAAAATCAACAGCACCTCACCTCTTCAGAAGTATTTCTGTTCACTGCTCTCCTTCACTCAAAAAGCCTCAGGATGCAGCAATCAGTAGTAATCCTCTGGATTACTTATAGAGGCCTTAATTGCCTCATTCTGAACAGCTGAAGTTTTCCAACGCCCTTAAATCTTTCTGGCTGCTTCTGCAGCCGACACCTAATAATTGGTATATTGTCTAAACAAGGCAGAAATGTATCTCCCGTCTGTGACAACACCCACAGATTTACCTGACTTCCTGTCACTATATATATATATATATATATATATATATATATATATATATATATATATATATATATATATATATATATATATATATATATATATATATATATATACATATACACACACACACACACGCATACATACACATACATATAATATTTATATTATTTTTTTATTAATTTTTTGTATATATATTATAACAAAACCAATTTAATACGAAAATTCAAAAACAATTAAAGCGTACCTAAACCCAAGCACATTTTTTCTCTAGGATTGTGATTGATTTAAGCCTAACTAACATTGCGTTAGAACTTGGGGATCAGAGGTAGTCCAAATGGCAGGTTTTATTAAAATCTGACTTGTAGCCAGTTTTATGAAAATCATAATCTTTAAAATCAAATAAACAAAATCGAAAAAAAAATCCTTGCCATCCAGGTACTAACTAAATGTTTCAGGTTCCTAACTCACAGGTGAAGAGCTTCTCCCAGTCACCCACAAAACAAAGATAAAGCAAAACTTCCCATCAGTAGCTCTCTCCCAGGCCAAGAGCAATTCTTTGCTCCAGTGATGCTTTATTTATACCACCTGTTGGTGGACACTAGTGAACGGCAAAATCTGTCCCAAAACCAACCCTGCCAAGATGGATGTTAAAAATCCTGGACGGGATTCCACCTTGGTTCTCTGCAAATGAACGCATGCAAGGTAAAACATAATGTCCATCGATTACCTCTCCTTTCATAACGTCACTTAACCCCCCCTCTCTGCTCAAGCGGCTGAGCAACTGTCCCAACCATGAAATAATGAAACAAATGTATCATAACACAGAGTGACACTGTGAATATATACAATTATAACATGTGCCGTGTCCTCATAAGAAGTTATAAAAAGGGAACAAAATAGATGGGCTATTTTAGGACACAGTAACAGACCATATTATATAGAAAAATATAAAAGTTTTATTAAAATCGTTCTAAAAAATCCTTTGCATATCACAGTTCTTATGTAAACATCCAAACAAATTCAAAAAGCATTGCATTGGCTGGTGGAGAAACCATATTTATATAGCTTTCCTGTTTCTACAATATGTTATCTATATGTGGTTTCCTTTGCACATCTTTTGGAAACCCCTTTTTGGGGATTCTCTGCCAGTCTGGGGTGCACATGCCTATGAACTGCCGTTTTGTGGGACTTTCTGACCATTGTGTGGCCACTACTAGCATCTCAATCCTGTAATTTACAATCTTTGCTTAATTTGTTCTATTTTTATAACTGTCCCAACTAGACAATGGACACGGGAAAGGGCATCTGTCTTATTCTGGAGTTTCCTAGCGCTATGCTCCACTGTGAACCTAAATACTTGAAGGGCAAGGAACTACCTTGTCACTCGACTGACAGCGTGAGGAGAAAAAAATGCCAATCACTGGCTTCTGTGAAAGGGACCACCAGTGCCGCCTGCCAGTGCCCACCAGTATATAATCAGTGTGACCTGCAAGTAAATATTAGTGCCACCTATCAAAGCCAGTGGTGTCATTAGTGCCTCACCAGTGCCACCTAGCAGTGCTGCCTATCTGTGTCACCTACCAGTGCCCATCAATGCCACCCATCAGTGCCCATCACTGCCAGCTATCAGTGCAACCTATTGGTGCCATCTATCCGTGCCCTTCAGTGCCACCTTCCAATGCCCTTCATTGCCACCTCATAGTGGCACCCATCAGTGCCGCGTCATCCGTTCCCACCAGTGCCACCCATCGGTGCTGCTTTTTTATTGCCCATCAGAGCAGCTTATACATGCCCAACAGTGCCACCTATTAGTGCCCATTAGAGCAGCCTATTAGTGCTCATTAGTGCAGCCTCATCAGCGTACATCAATAAATCAGAAAAATTACCTATTTGCAAAATTGTATAACAAAATATAAAACAGTTTTGCTTTTGTTTTTGTCCCCAATTTTTTTTTTAACAATAAAAAAAAAAAAAACACAATGGTGATCAAATACCACCCAAAGAAATCTCCTTTTGTGGGGAAAAAATATATAAAAATTTATTTTGGGTACAGTGGTGCATGACCGCACAATTATCGCTCAAAGAGTGACAGCGCTAAAAGCTGAAAATTGGTCTGGTCAGGAAGGAGGTTTAAGTGCCCAGTAAGCAAGTGGTTAAAGGCCAAGTTCACCTTCTGTTCACTTTTTTTCTAAATTCCAGCTCCCCTATGTACCAATAAAGCATGAACGTTCTTTTTTGCAAAAATAAAACCACTTTCCAACAATTCTACACAGGCTTTCCTCACTGTCTTCATAGCCGTTTAAATACACTGCTCGATTACTTCTGCCTTACTTCCTGGTCAGATGTTAGGTTTAGGAAGTAAGGCAGAAGTAATTGAGCAGTGTGTGTGTAAACAGCTATGAAGAGAGTTAGGTAAGCAGGTGTAGAATTAATGGAAAGCAGTTTTATTTTTGCAAAAAAAGAAATATATATGAATATTAACCCTTTTGCTGCCAGAGCCGTTTGAGTTTTTTGCACATGTTTAAAAAAAAAATTTTGGCCTGAAGATTACACAAAACCCCAAACATATTTTCTGAAAGCAGACACCCTAGAGAATAAAAATGTGGTAGTTCCAATGTCACACGATATTACCGCAAAGGTCTAGGAAACGCAATATTTCAGTAAAAAACACACTAACGTGAATTTTAGAACAAACATATGCAATATATTACTCACATTTTTGGTAAAATATAAAAGATGAGGTTGCGCCAAGTAAATAGATACACAACATGCAAAAGCTTACATTTTTTTTTGAGCCTCTAAAACGCCGTCAAACTTCAATACCCTATATTTTTTATAGGCGACGCTTATCAGTTTATAATCAGGTATCAGTTTAGTGTTACAGAGGAGATCGTGTAGGCGCCCGAGTTTACGTTTGTGTGCGTGTATACGGGGGGGAGGGTGGGGGATGGCCTAACAAAAATTGGGGGGGGGGGGGGGGGACTTATGAGCTTGGGTGTAACTATTTTTTTACAAATAGTCCCCTGTGTGACGATTTTTTGGTGACCGGGTTTTGCATTGCAGATCGCACCTTATGGGAAAATATAAATTCTAAAATAAAAAAAATACAGTTAATATCCCTGGAGGGAATTGAAATAATGACTCCAGGACAGCATACAATACATTCATATTGTATCCAGTTAACATGAAGGGATAATTCCTAAAATTGCTTTCATTTATTATTGTGTAATCCTTCTTGATTCTGCAATAGCTAGATGCAAAATAAATGTATTAAATAAACACAGTACAAAATGGCATTAAACTAAGCTGTGCCATCTGCTAATGTGCAAACCTACATTAATTGTGCATATCAGTTGGCTGCTACAAAAGAGATTCGTCTTGTTTAGTCTGCAATTCAGTTCAGTTGTAAATAATAAAATAATCTTTTGTGAGTCACTGGAAACACACAAACATTATTTACATTTGACGCCAGCACGTCCTTTAATCATAATAGCATTTTAGTTATAAAGAATATACAAAGATAATATTGTTCCCAGCATAATCAATTCATGTTTTATTTTCTCTTTTAATAATGCAATGCAACTGATTTGCAGAGAGCTACACAAATGTGCGTAATATCTATTCAAAGCTCTTATATACCGTAAATGCAAGAACCCCAATTTGTTCTTTGTAGGCCTTGGAAGCATTGTCTATACTGGTAAAGAATAGAAACGTGACTGCTTTCGCAAATCTGATGTCTTCTTTGCCCCTTTGACTTACTCCAGAATGGCAAGCGATAGAATGGGAGCGCTGCATACACCCATATTTTATGTTTTTTTATTGTCGCCATACAATTTATGCCAGTTGCTTCTGTAATACTAGCGCAGTGATTAATCTTGAATTTATTGAAAAAATGAAATTGGTTGCACTCTTTTTCACCTGCTTTTATATCAATCTACAGCAGAGGTATATTAACCATCACAATATAAAATGGCAGTTTTAGGAGGGTGGACACCTAAAAATTAATCTTTAGTAATGACACAAGTTAACCACTTCAGCCCCGGAAGGATTTGATCCCTTAATTACCAGGCCATTTTTTGCAATACGGCACTGCATCGCTTTAACTGACAATTGCGCGTTTGTGCAACGCTGTACCCAAACAAAATTGACGTCCTTTTTTTCCCACAATTTTTTGAGTGACAAATTTTTAAAAAAAAAAATTTTTTTTACTTTAAATATCCCCAATTTTTTTTTTAAAAAACACATTTTATTCATCATTTTAGGCCAATATGTATTCTTCTGCATATTTTTGCAATAGGCGTATATAATGTAGTATATAGGCGTATATTGATTGGTTTGCGTAAAAGTTATAGCTTCTACAAAATAGGGGATAGATAAAAAAAAAAAAAAAAAAACAATAATTGTACTAGTAATAGATCAGTAACTTGGTCAGGAAAGAGCGAGAACCACCACCTGTCACCCAAACACACTGCCTCTTACCCTCCTCTGTCGACCCTTGTTACAGGGGTCAAATCAGCTAGAGCTGTAAATGGTATCCTTAATCGCAGCACACCATGTTCAAGCTAGGTAACATGTTAAACACCCCCCCCCCCCCAGAGGTGGAAGTGATGTCAGCGCAGGAATTCTAAGGTACTCTCCTGTGGTAGCCGTTGGGCTGATGTGAGGGGATTTATGGAGAATAGGACTACAACTGAGTGTTTGATGTACAACGGTGTTATAACACTGCTCTGAAGAATGGTAATGGCTTGTGGAGACCTGGTTACCCATGTCCATCTTAGGAGCGATCACAGACGTCCGGCAGACATCGCAGCAGCCGGGCACGTGCATCAGCCCCTATGTCACGCGGCAGGCGGGCGAGCGCCTGCTAAGTCTATATAAAGGCCCAACATACAGCTATGACGATTTGCCCAGGAGAGCCAACCTAGCACAGTATAATAATTGGTGGCAGCTCAGCTAGTGGTTAAAGTTTTTGTAAAGTCTCAAGGTTTTTACCTTCATGCATAAAAGTAAAAAAAAAAAACTGTGCAGTCGGTGGCTCCCATTGGCTCCCGCTACCATCAATCACAGCTATTGAGCCAATGAGGAGAGAGCGGGGGTGGGTTAGTGCCCTGATCCATGTGTGAATGGACACACAGAGCAGCGGCTCGGGAGCAAGACTGCTCAGATGCCTCCATAGCAAGCTGCTTGCTATAGGGGATTTTGGCAGGAGAGAGGGTCCAGGAGTGCCAACTGGAGACCCAAGAAGCTGGTTCAGTAGGAAATGGGCAAACTATGATCAATGAGTGGCCATCCTGTTCAACAGAAGTTGATCATTAAATCAACTTCTGTCAGATGGACTTGTTGGAAACTTTCTCAGTCAGCCGACTGCAGTTAATCAAGTGCAGCCATGGATCAGTGCATTCTGGCAACACTGTCAGAATACAGTGACCCAAAGGGGAGGAGTCCTCTATTTACCTTGATTGTGGGGAAAAGGTATTTTTTTCCATTCAGTCTGCTAGCTGAATGAAAAAAACAATCATCTATGGCTGGCTCTGCCATTGTGTGAGAGCACTGATCGGGAGCCGGTCGGCTGCTGACGGACAGGATGGCATACACATAGGCCGAATGTCAGATGTTTTCTTTTTTTAACCAGCCAATGTGTCCCCCGACATTCGGCCCATGTGTGAGCTTTAGAGCGAGCCTTTCCCAAGCCTGTCCTTGTTAACATGCAATGCAAAAAACCCTGCCTCTAAACCTTTTAGCCCTGTGTTAGGACAGTCTGTGTTCAAATCTAGTTACAACTAATAATGAAGATCTGCCTGCACAATATAGACAAGTTTGAGTATGGCAAAGACAGTTGCTCTGCCCCCTCAAACAATGAGATCTTCTTGCTGAAGGTTGCAGAATGGAGCATCTAAAGCTGCATTTTTTTTCATGCTTTGTGAATGGGGGCATGCAACAAATATAAAGTAGATGTTATCCCAATTTGACTGCAAAAGTGGAAACATACTTAAAAGGGAAGAAAGGCAGGTACGGAGGTTCGTGACAGTAGAATCTGTGTTTTTCTCCAACAGAAAAGACACAGATGCAGACACAGGGTCAATATGCCATTATTGATACACTGATAATATGGCTTGGTTCAGATGCTTGCAATGTGCCATTGTTCAGACATCAGTAGCTTGAAGTGCATCAGAAAAATCACCCATGGAATGCATTTTAAGAGGCTTGCCCATCTTAGGCAGCAGCCCTAAATACTATGAATTCATAAAGGCCATCTAAATTATAGGGTATGTTTCAGTGAAAATACTCTGTTGTGAGCCATAAAGTAATTGACTTAAAATGACTGAAAAGGAAGACTGTGTACTGGATCAGAATAGAGAATGAATAATTTCTCTCAGAACTGTGTGCATGGTAAGTGACTGATGATTTCGACTGATTGTTGTTATAGCAACCCCTTAATAATTATCTGCTATGAATAACATTTGTGAGTTTCATATGGCTTTAGAGAGGTAACTAAAAATTATTCTACATTATATTTCAAAATATTAAACAGATAATATTATATTATTAACTTATGTTAAAGGAAATATGGCCATTTTAATAGTGTATTGCAGCCAGATTCTGGCGGCATCTTACAGTCCGACACAAGACTGCAGTCTTTTGTCATGTGATTGTATCCCATACAACTTCCCTCTTTGGGACCTACAGTCTGATGTTCTCGGATCCAAAGAAACATTTGGCAAATTCACTCAGCAGCATTCTAAAAAATCTGGGACACTATAGGGCTTTAGCAAGTGGGAAACCAGCTGCACAATATTATAATTAATATTTTGCGGCCGATTTACTAAAGGCAAATAGGTTGTCTACTTTGCAAGGGTCTATTCCCCAGAGCTTATTAATGCACCAATATGGAAAAGTGTAAATGATCCCCAAGACATTGCCCTTATTGAGTGCCTAAAAATGGCGAAGGTTAACAGCTGGAAAATATGCTAAAGGTACACTGATATTTACTAAAGGCAATTAGGCTGTTCAGTTTGGAATTTTCACCAGAGCCTAGTGAATGTGGTGAAATTTCACTTTGAAAGGAATACTCAATCCCATACAAGGAAAATAAAATAAAATATTTCTTGCACATGTTTTAACCTCTGTTGCATTAAAGCGGAGCTCTGGCCAAAATATGATTTTAAGATAAATAGAATACTCATGCCTTGTGCAATGTAACAAAGGTATGCTGTAAACTATGCCCAGTTTTCTATTTGTGCAGCATTGTTTTCTTACTTTGTGAAGTTCCTGTACAGCGCAGCCATCTCCAGTGTGGCATCTGAAGCCAGTGTCCTTCCTGGATTCTGTGCATGCTGGCTACCCTGGATGCACCTGCCGATCTCATGCATGTGCAGTGCGGTACAATCTTGGTCAGCTGACCAATATTTTTCATAGATGCCAATGTCAAATGTAATGGGAGCAGTGCCATGCCAAGCTGACCAAGATTTTCTATAGATGCCAATGTTAAATGTTACTGGAGCCGTGTCTTGCTAAGCTGACCAACAATTTCCATAGGACGCCAATGTTAAATGTTACGGGAGCAGTGCCATGCCAAGCTGACCAAGATCTCCCAAGAGCCAATGCAAAACCGGAAATTATGTACAGCGCCGTGGTGACTAAAAGGAGGAAGTGAAATTAGTTATAGGCATAAATCAGGTAAGTGAACAGAAAAAAAATTAAATGAATTGCCAATTCATTTTAAGGATGCACATTCGTACTGCATAGTGAGGAGTGAAAAATGTGGGTGGAACTCTGCTTTGCTTGTTCACACATGTGTTGATCATAAAGAATGAAACATTGCTCATTGTGCACCTATTAACACTTAATTTTTGTGTGTTTTTGTTGTGTTGAAAAAGCTTCAAGAATGGTTGATAAACAGTTACATAGTAGGTAAGGTTGGATAAAGACAACAGTCCATCTAGTTCAACCTGTGTAGGTGTACGCGAGTTAGTGTGGATAATTATTTCCCATATCCCTGTATATTGTGTTCTTTGAGATGCACGTCTAATGCCGCGTACACATGGTCGAAAATTCTGACAACAAAACCGTGGATTTTTTTACGATGGAATGTTGGCTCAAAATTGTGTTGCACACACACGTTCACACAAATGTTGTCTGAAATTCCAAACGTCAAGAATGCGGTGACATACAACACTATGACGAGCCGAGAAAAATTAAGTTCAGCGATTCCGAGCATGCGTAGGATTTTGGCGCGTCGGAATTGCATACACATGATGGTAATTTCCAACAGGAACTTTTGCTGTTGGAAAAATAGAGAACCAGCTCTCAAAGATTTGTTGTCGGAAATTCCAACAGCAAATGTCCGATGGAGCGTACACGGTCTGAATTTCATCGAACATTTGTTGTCGGAATTTCCGATCGTGTGTACGCGGCATAAGAGTCTTTTAAAAATATCAATACTTCCCACTGACACCACCACTTGTGGAAGAGAGTTCCACATTCTTACTGCCCTGACAGTGAAAAACAACCTGCACTGCTTGAGGTTAAACCACTTCTCCTCCAATCTCATTGTGTGGCTCCATGTTATTACACCCCCTGAAACAAAAAAGCTTTTTTCCTATGCTGGGATCACCATTGAAGTATTTGTAAACTGCTATCATGTCCCCTCCCAAGCATCTTTTCTCCAGCGAGAATAAATTTACGCTCCTCATATTTGAGGTCCTCCAGTCCCCTTATTAATTTAGTTGCCCTTTGTTGGACTCTCTCCAGCACATCCCTTCTGAGGATTGATGACCAGAACTGGACGGAAAATTCCAGATGTGGCCTTACCAGAATTTTATAAAGTGGCAGGATTATAGTTGTAGATTAAGCATTTATGGAAAACTGTATTGAATGCTTTTGCAAAATCCAGATACCTCCCCCTATCTAGATGGCAGCTCAATTCCTCATAGAATGTTAACAGATTGGTCTGGCAAGAACGACCCTTTGTAAACCCATGCCGATTACTACTAATGATACGGTTTTCATCAGCAAATTCTTGTATATAGTCTCTTATCATCCCCTCCAATAATTTACCTACTATTGAAGTTAGGCTGACCAGTCTGTAGTTCCCCAGAATAGGTCTATGCCCTTTTTTTTAATATTGGTACCACATTGGCTTTTCTCCAATCAGTTGGTAGAATTCCTGTCAGTATGCTGTCCATAAAGATTAGAAACAATGGTCTAGCTATAACCCGACTGAGTTATTTGAGGACTCTTGGATGCAAGTCATCTGGTCCTGGTGATTTGTTTTAAGCTTATCTAGTCTTTCCATTACTCTGGCCTTTGTTAGCCAGGATGGTATATCATGTGATATGTTACTAACAATACTGTCGTAAATCAATACACCCCTCCTTTTCCTGTGTAAAAACTGTGGAGAAGAAAACATTTAGTACAGTTGCCTTCTCTGTGTCATCTGTAACCTACCTCCCAGCATCATCTTTTATGTGGGCAATATGCTCCGATTTCGTTTTTTTTTTTACCATTAACATATCAAAAGAATTCCTTAGGATTTTTTTACTCTTCTGCTATGTGCCTCTCGTAGTCTTTTTTAGCCACCCTGATTTCGTTCTGAATCTTCTTATTGCATTCCTCCTAGGCCTCGTACACATGACCGGACATGTCCGCTGAAACAGCGGACAGTGTCAGCGGACAGATCCGATCATGTGTACAGGCTAGCGGACAGATTTCCAGCGGACAAATGTTTCTTAGCATGCTAAGAAACATGTCCGCTGGGAAGCTGTCCGGCGGACATGTCCGCTGGGAAGCTGTCCGGCGGACATGTCCGCTGGTTAGTATGTCTAACCAGCGGACAGAAATCCTGCACATGCGTCGAATTGATTCGACGCATGCCTGGAAGCATTGAACTTGCGCGATAGAGAACATCGGTGTCGTCTACGTCACCGCGTTCTCTGTCTGCGCGGATTTCGGTTTGATGGTGTGTACAGCCATCAGACCGAAATCTCCCAGCGGACATGTCCGATGAAAACGGTCCGGCGGACCGTTTTCATCGGACAGTCCCCTCATCTGTACGGGGCCTTAGTGTTGGAATGCTGATAATGCTCATTGGAATGTACTGTGTAATACCTTTGTTTTATATGTTCCCGAAAACATTCCCATTTTTCCTCTGTGTTCAATGTTTCTAGGATTAGGTCCCAATTGATGTCTTTGTATTTGGCATAGTTCAGAAAAGTTGGCTCTTGTGTTACCCTAATCCCCCTTTTCCTATGATTTACACTAAAAATGATCATCCTGTGATCGCTTGATCCAAAGTTGTCCTGTACTGCCACATCGGAGAACAGACTCGGATCATTCATAATTAATAACTCTAGCAATGCATTATTTCTAGTTGGAGAATACACCAATTGAGACATGAAGTTGTCCTGCAAAATGCATCAGAAATAGATATACATAGATTTTTTGCAACACAGTTTACTACAATTTATGAACCCCGATGCCACCTTCTGCCTTTGGATTCAGGCTATGTTCACACCACTGCAATACGATTTTTATCTGACTTTTAGTGCAATAATGTAGTGCTGCTTGGATGAAACTTGGATGCAACTTTGTTAAGGATTGTATACTTTATGGGGCCAAAATCACCCTGGAATTGCAAAAAGTACAAGAACCTTTTCCAAAATGCTCCGTGCTGAGACACACTGATGTAAACAAACACCATTGTGATTTCGCTTGTCATGTGATTCTGTGCAATTCAAGTTGCACCTGAAACTGCACTAGTGTTAACCAGGCCTCAAATATAAGGGATTCACATTCAACTTATTCATCTAGGTTACTGACATGCATAAACTTTTGCTGGTATCAAAATGTTTGTTTCTTTTTCAGTTCGCCATAACCTACCCATTTTTTATATTAAGGTATTGGTTCAAAACATTGCCTAGAATAACAATGTAGGACTTGAAAGTGAATGCTTAGACAGATATAACGATAACTCAATGAACTCCATTGTATTTACTATGTAAGATGGTTGTCAGGTGTATGTGTGAAATGAACAGGGTGCACATTTTTGGTAGTAGAAGGAAGAATGTGGTTGGACTATGGGAAGGTATTGTGACACAGAAGGGACAAGGTGCACTATTGTGACACAAGGTGCACTATTCGTTTGTGGTATAATGCAGATATATTCCAACTGTATATTTAGCCGTTTGCCTACATCAGTGGTTCTCAACTCCTGTACTTAGGACTCACTAACAGGCAAGGTTTGCAAGATAGCGGAAATACATCATCGGTGATATAATTTGCTGCTCAGTGATTGCAGTTTTTAAGCCTGCATCTCCCCAAGGTAATAGTGGGCCCTGAGGACAGGAGTTGAGAACCACTGGCTTACATGCATACTTACATCCTTCACAACACCTCCTGGGTCTTTATACCTGGGGTATGACATACTTGGCTGTCACAAGGGTCATAGGATCATTCTCTAAGCCAGTGTTTCCCAACTCCAGTCCTCAAGGCACACCAACAGGTCATGTTTTCAGGCTTTCCATTATTTTGCACAGGTGATTTGATCAGTTTCACTGCCTTAGTAATTATCACAGCCATTTCATCTGAGGGAAATCCTGAAAACATGACCTGTTGGTGTGCCCAGAGGACTGGAGTTGAAAAACACTGCTCTAAGCACATAACCCTCAGCTGTCATGGCGGCAAAGGGATTAGAATTACATGGTCAGCAAGGGGCAAAATTATTTTAAAAGAATGAGAAATAACTACAATGTGGAAGTCGCACAGCGTGTAATTTGAGTTTTTTTTTTTTCTAACTACTCTCCGAAAGACGGCTATAGCGCAAGCTTCTGGTACAAGGAGGGTGTCAATGGACATCTTCCCTTCATTGTGCTACCCTGGGGCGGTGCACTCTGTCATCGTTGAGTCCTTTGGACTCGGCTGATCACAGAACAGGGTAATGGGCCAATCAATGCGGCCCTTTACCAAGTGATCAGCTGTCAGCCAATCACAGATGATCAGTAGAGGTAATAAGAAGCTGGTTATCTGCTTTTTTTCTCCACATGATCAGCGTGAGGAGAACAGAAGAAAGCCTGTAACCAGCTTCTGTTACAGGGACATCGGTCCCAATCTGTGTCCGCCAGTGCTGCTAATCAGTGCAAACCAGTGGCACCTATCAGCGCCCAATAGTGCTGCCAATCAGTGCTTATCAGTGCCGCCTATCAGTGCCGCCTATCAGTGCCACCTCATCATTGCCCATCAGTGCAGCTTAATCAGTGGCCATCAGTGCAGCTGAAAAATTACCTGTTTCCAAATTTTTATAACAAACAATAAAAAAAAGTTTGGTCTTTTTTGTTTCTTTAGCAAAAAAAAACAGTGGTGATTAAATACCACCAAAAGAAAGCCATTAGTGTGAAAAAAAATTATAAAAATTGTTTAAGTACAATGTTGCATGACCGCGCAATTGTCATTTCAAAATTGTGACAGCGATAAAAGCTGATAATTGGCCTGGGAAGGAAAGGAGGTATAAGTGTCCAGTAAGCAAGTGGTTAAAAAAATTATATAATATTCTTTAATATAGTACTGTATAATGTAGTAATGGGTCCAAGACATTGTGACTTTTGATGGAGGCACAAATAGGAAAAGCTCACGTCTAAGCAAAATATATTATATATATATATATATATATATATATATATATATATATATATATATATATATATATATATATATATATATATATATTAAACATATCTGAATATTTGTGGCCCATTTGGCAAACTTTGCTTGGGAGGAGAATCATTTAAATGAAGTTCTGAACTTCCAGCTTCAGCAGTTATAACAAGAATGTCAGTTTTTATCCCTTTCATGAAAAGTACTGTCTTATAATAGACGACCTTGAATAATCTTTTGCAATCACATACACATTGTACCAGCCCCAACCATCAATATCCCCATTGTCCAACTGTGTTCACTCCATAGAGTGCAATTAGCTTTAAAATTCATTGTGTAAGCCCATAAAGCCTATAACATTTTCTTTTCACTGAAAAATATTTAAATACAACAGATATATGTTTTGTTTGTTCTACTATCTATGTATTCAGAAATTACATAAATCTTTAAAAATAAAGTGTTCTCCAATACCGAAAACATCAGATAGATTGTCCTTGCTTTTAAATATGACAGAAGCGGTTTTAGGTTACACTACGTTAAAGCTTTATTCTTTTTGCAGATGGGAAGACTGAGAAACAAGAGTCGAAGAAGCTCTGGTTGCCATGGGAATGGTAAAAAATATCACTACTGTGCACCCACTCTATGAAGCTTAGTTGTACCATCCACTTACTATTAACTCTTTGAGGACACATGAATGTAATCATGTCCCTATTTTATGAAGGGCTATAGTGAGTGAGAGCATTTATTCTATATATAAAAAAAAGTTAAAAAATCTATGCTGAAGGAATAAGAGCTGTGCTTAGGAGGACAAATATTTATGTGCTGTCAGCCATTATGGCAGGACTCCTAAAAGCAATACATTCAGAAGTCATGTACACTATACTGTAAACTCTGTCTCACCTGAATTGCTTGCTATAGAGGAGTCTGTGTACCGCAAGTCTTTAAAAGAACCATGTTTTGTAAAGACTCACATAGGGCCAAGTGCAACTTACATCACACTAACCTTGTGTAACAGTTCAGGGGATAACAGATCACGATACGAAAAGTGCCAACAGATCCAACTCGGGCTAAGTGAGGTTAGGAACCCAGCCAACCATTGCAGCGCCAATTCCACGTGTCCACACTTTTTGTATCATGGTCTGTTACCTCCTTGCACTGTTACGGTTCGTTTTTGTCAATGAATTTTTGGAGGGACCAGATGTATTCCCTTGTGCCCAGTGTGACATTGACCCTCCCATTGATTTAGGATTCCATACTTTATATGCCAAATATTTAGTGCTAGATACCCAGAGTGGATCCAAGGTCCCTCTTTCCTGGCCCTTTTGAAGTTTCCCTTTGTTGCCTTCCCTGCCTGTTGCACACCGCCTCTGTTCAAACTGCCAAGACAGCGTTAGCTTTTATTCTGTTTACCTCCACCTGATTCACGCTTTTGCCTGGAAAACTGCCATTGCGGCCTTGAGGCACCTTGGGTGGCTGAGGTGGTTTCATGGATAAAACATTTCTCTAAATTGCGCTCCTGAAGAAGCGGAGTTTCCTGCGAACCATGTAGAGTTTAAGACTGTTAGGACATGACTGGAAGTTCCCCTTGATTGGATTAATATACTAACCTTTTTCCAGTCCATATTAGAGGAATTCATGTTTTATTAATAGTCCTGTTGTCCATTCTGGGATGTATGCATTTTGTTTGCTTTGTCTATGTCTGCCCGAATGGGTAATTTTAAAATTAATCTATGTTATAAATTTATATTTTTATAACATTTTTGTATACTGTACCATGAAAGTCAGTTTGCCTCAAATATTGTAGCACACTCTTCCATATTGTTTTTAGTTCTTATTTAAACATCTACTGTGACATTAACACAATGCCGTTTAATCTGGGTGCAGGGGACTGTCAGTCTCTGATGGGTAAGTGAAGCCGAGTAGGACATAAATGCTTCCCCCACTAGTAGATATCATTGCATAGATTCTGATTAAGGATGAGCTCCAGCATGTTCACATGGTACACGTGCAGAGTTCGCCAGGAAGTCTGAACGGCGCTGCGCTAATCACAGCCAGGGAGACATTGTCCCGATGAGAGATCGGGAAATGTCTCCCTGGCTGTGATTAGCGCAGCGCCGTGCAGACTTCCTGGGGGACTTTGCACGTGTACCATGCGAACACGCTGGAGCTCATCCTTAATTCTGATGACCCCAATGCACTTGAGTAGTCATCGCAAGCAAAATCACACTGATGCGTTAATTACTTTAGACCCACAATAATTAAATCTCTGTTAAGACTGGTTGAATTAAGGCACATATTCGAAGTAGAAACTTTATGAAAACAATGCACCAAAAAAGGAGAAAAAAAATTGTACATGGAGAACTTTACATTTATCAGCAATAGAAAAAAATTAAAAATTTGATATTAATACATGAATATGTATTTTTATAACAGCATTGATTCATGCTGTTGAATAGACTACAGTACCACTCATGTGGAGGAACCTTATAGCCCAATACAATTTTTTTACTAACCATTTAAAAAATACAGGAGGTTTGCAACAGCAGTTTAGCTCTTGCAAAAAGAACTGAAGTGATATATTTGTAGAAAATGTGATTTCAAGATTACAGTACTTATCCAAACCTGCAGTGCAATGGATTCATTTACAGAATATAAGTGCGGACTAAAATTCCCAACATGTTCACAAACAGCAGTTGTTTGCAAATCTCAATTATCCCACAAAAATAGCGGTCTTGCTCTTGGAAGATTTTATTTGTTGTTTAAATGTGTTTAAAGTAAATAAGAAAGTGATGTTATCATGGTTGTTAGAGCTAATTTAACTATCAACTTTGTACATCTAGATAAAGGCAAAGCTCAGAGCTCTATAAGTGGAATTTAGTTTTCTGTAAACCTGATAGTGAAAGGCTTATAAATTATATAATTATCATTAATAGTTTTATAGTTGGTAAGGTTGAATAAAGAGTCAATCCAGTTCAACCTGTGTAGGTGTATGCGTTTCTAATAGTCTGCTGGCTTTGCTTGCTGCAGCTTGACATTGCATGCTATTGCTCAGTCTGTCTTCTACTAGGACCCCCAGATCTTTCTCCAGCCTGGATTCCCCCAGAGGTTCTCCCCTGTAGTGAGTATTTTTTGTTTTTATTTTTAGCTTCCAAGTGCATACCTTTACATTTGCCATGTAGTTGCCCACCCCAATATTTTATTCAGGTCTTCTTGTAAAGTTTCTATATTCCGATATGCAGTTATTATCTCCTACTTATTTTTGTGTCCTTAGCAAAAACGGAGACTGATCTATATATACACACCAACCTCTATATAGTTTATGAAGAAATTAAACCGAATTGGTCCTAGGACAGAGCCTTGGGGTACCCCACTTACAACGCCAGACCATTCTGCGTACACTTTATCACCAGCCTTTGGACACGCCCCTGTAACCAGTTTTCTATCCATGAACAAACTATGGTCCATGCCTACAGACCTCAGGTTTGTAGATTAAGCAGTAGATTAAGCATTTGTGGGGGATCCGTACATGCGTTTGCAAAATCCAGATACGCCATATATACAGGCCTATCCAGATGGGAGCTAATTTCCATATAAAATGCTAACAGATTGGTTTGGCAAGAATGGCTTTTTTAAAAACCCATGCCGATTACTACTAATTACTATTTACTATTATCATCCCTTTCAATAGTTTACATACTATTGACGTTAGACCGACAGGCCTGTATTTTCCATCAATATCTCTCTGCCTATTCTTGAATATTGGTACCACGTGGGCTTTTTACCAATTAGCTGGTACCATTCCTGTCAGTATGCTTTCCATAAAAATTGGGAATAATAGTCTGGCTATAACATTACAGTTCTCAGAGGACTCTTACAGCCTACCTCTCCACATCAGACTCCACCACCAGGTACAGTGCCTTGAAAAAGTATTCTGAGGCCTTGTACACACGAGGAGACATGTCCGATGAAAACGGTCCACGGACCGTTTTCATCGGACATGTCTGCTGGGAGCTTTTGGTCTGATGTGTGTACACACCATCAGACCAAAATCCCCGCGGACAGAGAACGCGGTGACGTAGAAGACACCAACGTTCTCTAACACGGAAGTTCAATGCTTCCACACAATCAATTCGACGCATGCGTGGGATTTCGGGCCGCTGGTTATACGTCATAACCAGCGGACATGTCCGATGAGTCGTACTAACCATCGGACATGTCCGACGAACAGGTTTCCAGCGGACAAGTTTCTAAGCATGCTAAGAAACTTTTGTCCGCTGGAAACCTGTCCACTAGGCCAGGAAACCTGTCCGCTAGGCCGTACACACGGTCGGACATGTCAGCGGAAACTGATCCGCGGACCAGTTTCAGCGGACATGTTCGGTCGTGTGTACGGGGCCTTACCCGTTGAAATTTTCCACATGTTAAAATCCCAATAAAATACATTTACGTTTTGGTTGTATGTGATAGACCATCACAAAGTGGCACATAATTGTGAAGTGGAAGGAAAATAAATGGATTTCCAAATTATTTACAAATAAATATGTGAAAAGTGTGGCGTGCATTTGTATTCAGCCCCCCTGAGTCAATACTTTGTAGAACCACCTTACGCTGCAATTCCAGCTGCAAGTCTTTTTGGGGATGTCTCTACCAGCTTTGCACATCTAGAGAGAGTGAATTTTTAGCCCATTCTACTGTACTTTGCAAAATAGCTCAAGCTCTGTCAGATTGGATGGAGAGCGTCTGTGAAGAGCAGATTCTAAACTGGATTTAGGTCTGGACTTTGACTGGGTCATTCTAAAAACACATGAATATGCTTTGATCTAAACCATTCCATTGTAGCTCTGGCTGTATGTTTAGGGTCACTGTCCTGCTGGAAGGTAAACCTCTGCCCCACTCTCAAATCTTTAAGAGACTAACAGGTTTGCATCTAAGATTGCCCTGTATTTGGCTCCATCCATCTTCCCATCAACTCTGACCAGCTTTCTTGTCCCTGCTGAAGTAAAACATCCCCACAACATGATGCTACCACCACCATGTTTCACAGAGGGGATGGTGTGTTCAGGGTGATGTGCATCGTTTGCTTTCCGCCACACATAGCGTTTTGCTTTTAGGCCAAAAAGTTACATTTTGGTCTCATCTGACCAGAGCACCTTCTTCCACATGTTTGCTGTGTCCCCCACAGGGCTTCTAGCAAACTCCAAATGGGACTTCTTATGGATTTTTTTCAACAAGGGCTTTCTTCTTGTCACTCTTCCATAAGGGCCACATTTGTGGAGTGCACGACTAATAGTTGTCCTGTGGACAGATTCTTCCATTGGAGCTGTGGATCTCTGCAGCTCCTCCAGAGTTACCATGAGCCTCTTGGCTGCTCTTCTTGCCCGACCTGTCAGTTTAGGTGGATGGACATGTCTTGGTAGGTTTGCAGTTGCGTCATATGCTTTCCATTTTCATATATTAGATAGAAAAGTGCTCTGTGAGATGTTCAAAGCTTAGGATATTTTTATAACGTAACACTGCTTTAAACTTCTCCACAATTTTATCCCTGACCTGTCTGGTGTGTTCCTTGGCCTTCATGATGCTATTTGGCCACTAAGGTTTTCTAACAAACCTCTGAGGGCTTCACAGAACAGCTGTATTTATACTGAGATTAAATTACACACAGGTGGATTCTATTTACCAATTAGGTGACTCCTGGAGGCAATTGGTTCTACTCGATTTTAGTTAGTGGTATCGGAGAAAAGGGGGCTGAATACAAATGCACCACCACATATTTCAGATATTTGAAAACCATTTATCATTTTCCTTCCACTTCGTGTTGGTCCATCACATAAAATCCCAATAAAATATATTTACATTACGTTTTTGGTTCTAACATGACAAAATGTGGAACATTTCAAGGGGTATGAATACTTTTTCAAGGCACTGTACATGACAGTACCAAATAGCCATGTTGGAATCCAAGGTAAAAGCATTTCCTTTCTATGATTTATACCACTACTAGTCACATTGTAGCATCCTCCAATAGTTGTGTTTTTCTTCAAAGCAACTATGGAATAGAGGCCTTGAGTGTACTATAGGTCAATTGGCTATACTGGCCAAGTCAAGACTAATCCTGATTACCAGTGCCAATCCCTGCCCCCTGTCATTCTACTGTCAATGCCATAGCTTCTTCTGGCCACGGAGGCTGTCTTTGCAACTAATTACTAAAAAAAAGGTCATAACTTAGAATCAGAAAGGTGTTATCATTTTACAAGTGTATTTTGACTTAATGAATATACTGACTTATGGTTCAGTCACATGCAAGCAAAAATACTGGTGTTTTTTTTTCCTAGCACTTCATTGGGTATTCCATGAGGAAAGAGGATAACACTTGATTTGAGGATCGAAATGGGTACTTGCACATTCAGCAATTATGTTAGCTTGGCCAAGCAAAGTTCACTCTTTACTATCCAAAGCAGGATTTAGACAAATTTGATACAACAGCTGTGCTGTAGTGCTTGTGCATATTTCTGTACAAAGGAAACTACATTTATCACACGTACTATATACTGATATCAAAGACAGAATGTAAGTGTACCTCTCAAAGCTGTACTTCAACATTCAGGATCTGGCCATAGAAAATAGACTATCAGTCAAGGACAGCCTTTATTTTCTTTAGCTGGATTCCACTTCTCCACAAGGTTCCTAATAAAGTGAACACTACTGGGCAGGTCAGGTAGCCACGATAAACTGTTGCCCACATCTGAGGTTATATCTTTCCTTGATTTATATCAGAAGGTAAAGGTTGATGAGCAAGACATGTTATTTAATCATTTTAGTACCACTTTAAGATTGGAAAACACTGGCCTCAGGAAATACAAGTTTTAATTCTTCCCTGTATGAAAGTACACATTTACACAGTCTCCTTATGAAAAAAAATAGCACTGTTGTAATCATAGTGAATAAGCCATTTGGTTGGAAAATTATTGTGTTTTAAGAAGTATAAAAAGCATCTATGTAAAGCATCTGGCATCAATGATTGGTTAGCCCATATGGTTATCATTTGTATTAAGCTGCTTAGCATATCATCGGTATGCTGAAATTATGTATTTAACTTTTCCTACAGCAAAATTCACTCTATAAATTGCTTAAATGGAAATAAATATATAAATGTTTTTTAATGCAATGCAAAATTTCCAGATATATAGCTTGTACCTCTGGTATCACTATAGTACACATTAAGGCCCATACACACAATCAGACTTTTGACAACAAACTTAAAAATTAGCAGGTTTTCTTCATATTTTCTGGCAATGCTCTATGATTCAACCCTTTTGGCATGATGTGAGGCTACTGATACAGGAGGTGGTGGATGTGTCCCTTCTGCTTGATCCTTTAAATTATTTGTTGGTCCTCCCTTTTTCAGGCATAATCAAAAAGGTCAATCGGCTTATCTTATATTTTGTTAGCTGCCAAAAGGCTTATTCCATTATGCTGGTTGTCTAGTGCTCCTTCTCCGTGGTCCAGATTTCTTTATTTGGTGGCTGAGATTCGGAGGATGGAATATTTAACGGCTTCTGTACATGACACTATCCCCCAATTTGATAAAGTTTGGGAGCCTTGGGATCGATCGGAATATGGGACTCCTATGCCTATACCACATCTTAACCACTTAAGGACCTTGGCTGTTTTTCAGATTTGGTGTTTACAAGATTAACATTTTTTTTTGCTAGAAAATTACTTAAAACACCCAAACATTATATATTTTTTTCTAACACCCTAGAGAATAAAATGGCGGTCATTGCAATACTTTTTATCACACCGTATTTGTGCAGCGGTCTTACAAGCGCACTTTTTTTGGAAAAAAAATTCACTTTTTTGAATTAAAAAATAAGACAACAGTAAAGTTAGCCCAATTTTTTTTTATACTGTGAAAGATAATGTTACGCCAAGTAAAATGATACCTAACATGTCACGCTTTAAAATTGCGCCCGCTCGTGGAATGGCGTCAAACTTTAACCCTTAAAAATCTCCATAGGCGACGTTTAAAAAATTCTATAGGTTGCATCTTTTGAGTTACAGAGGAGGTCTAGGGCTAGAAATATTGCTCTTGCTCTAACGATCGTGGTGATACCACTTGTGTGGTTTGAACACCGTTTTCATATGCGGGCACTACTCACGAATGCGTTCACTTCTGCGCACGAGCTTGTCGGGACGGGCGCTTTAAAAAAAAAAAGTTGTTTTTTTATTTATTTTTATTTTATTAATCTTTACACACAAAAAAAAATGTGTGACTTTTATTCCTATTACAAGGAATGTAAACATCCCTTGTAATAGAAAAAAGCATGACAGGTCCTCTTACATATGAGATCTGGGGTCAAAAAGACCTCAGATCCTATATTTAGACTTAAATGCAAAAAAAAAAAAAAAAAAATGTTGTCATTTGAAATGACAACAAGAAAATATTGCTTTAAGAAGCATGGGCGGAAGTGACGTTGTGACGTCACTTCCGCGCTGCTATGCAATGGGGACAGGTGGGGGCCATCTTGCCCTCACTCGTATCACAGCCGATGAGAGGAAAGGACCCGATCGCCTCCACCGCTGCCGACGGCTCCGGTAATCGGCGGAGCGCAGGAGAGCGGCGGGAGGGGGTGACCCCTCTCCCGCCGCCGATAACGGTGATCTTGCGGCGAATCTGCCACAGAGACCACCGTTATCGTTTACAGAACTGCTCAAAGAAAAGATGGATATCACTGTTGTGGCAGCAGCTGCTGCTGCTGTTACCGAGATATCCATATTTAAAGTACCAACGTATATGTACTTGAGCGGGTCCTTAAAGGAGTTGTAAAGGAAAAAAATGTTTTGCCGCGGACCAGTTTCAGCAGACATGTTCGGTCGTGTGTAGGCCTGAGCGGACAGGATTCCAGCATACATTTGCCCGCCGGGCCTTTTTCCAGCGGGCAAATATTTCTGGACTTGTTTTATAACAGCCCGCTGAAATCCTGCCCGCTCGGACATGTTCGGTCGTCTGTACAGACCTACCGTACATGTCCGAGCGCCCGCCATCCCTCGCATGCGTCGAATGACTTTGACGCATGCATGGAAGCATTTAACTGGCAGGGCCGCCCACGTCGCCGCGTCACCGTCGCGGCACGGACACGCCCCGCGTATTGTTTACGCGCGGATTTCTGTATGATGGCGAGTACAGCCACCATACAGAAATCCCCGGGCAGACATGTACGGTGAAAACGGTCCGGCGGACCAGTTTCATCGTACATGTATTCTCGTCTGTACGCGGCCTAACACGTAGAGAGCGTCCTGCCGCACAGATGTAGTTCCCAGGAGGGGGCGAGCACGTCACTGACCACCGCAGTAAAGTCTCCGTTCACGGTGGTGAGTAACAATCAGACAAGCAGGAAGTGAACAGAACAGAGAAGAAATAGAGCAACTAATGAGCAAAAACGAACAATGAGGAAGTGAAAAGGGGAATGTCTGCAGGTAAAGGATGCTTATTATGAAAACAAAAAATTCCTTTACAACCCCTTTAAGTGGTTAAACTGTATTAGCATTGTATTATTCTGGTTGGTTTTGAATTTCTACTACTTACCTACGAGTTGTTTTATATATTTTTGATACGCCGTACTGAACACCCCTGTGCTCTGTACTTATGGACATTGTTTATTTGTAACTTCTATTTCTTAATTTTTTTCTGATAACATGATGTTTTGGATATTTGTGTATTGTACATTATGTGACATTATATTTGTTCTTTTAAAACCTAATAAAAATACTAATTTTGAAAAAAAAAAATTAGCAGGTTTTCAAAAAAATCAGACCGTGTGTACGCTCCATCGGACAAACTTTTTGGGTTTTCATCGAACAAAAGTTCGCTCTGCAAACGGACAAACTTTTCAGCAACAAAAGTCCTATGGTGCAAAATCCTGCTGTGTGTACAGAAATCCATCAGACTTTAGTACGAAGTACAAATGCACATACTCAGAATCAATGTTCAAATCAACCAACAATAGCAGAAGTTGACCAAAGGGTGGCGGTAAAGAGCAGAAGAGAGCAGAAAAAACATGTGATTTTGGGAAAGTTTGCTGAAAAAGTCCTGTCGTGTGTATGCATACCAAGTTCACGGCCAAACTGAAAGTCCGACCGTGTGTATGAGACTTTAGAATATGCGGTACAGGCTGAACCATAGAAACATAGAAGAGTGACAGCAAAAAATACCAAGTGGTCCAATGAGTTTGTCCTTGAGCTTTAGTCTTCTTGTCTGAGTATATATTTATGTATGCCCCAAGCATGTTCAATTCTATTTAATGTTGACTTACTACCTCTGCTGGAAGTCTGTTGTATTGTATTAACTACCAATTTCAGTAAATACAACTTTCTAAGGTTAACTGAGATCATGTCCCTGCGTTCCTAATCTTACCTTCATTTTGACTGGACTGGTTGGCATTGTGCTGTCTGGTTGGCCACTGCTGCCAGCTCTCAAGTCTTTAGACTAGAACACTTGCATTACATCTCCCACCTGATTTCCAGATAATAATTCTGCTCTCACTGTTGCCTGCTGGAGATCACTTTTATAATGCAGACTCAATGGAGTCTGCTAAAAAACAGCAAGTCCTGTAGACATCATGGTCAATGCACAAGCAATAGAACTGTTCCGTCTTTCTTACCAACTTTTCGTCTTTCTTACCGACTTTTCCTGTTGGCAAAATGCTTTGATCGGACTTTACATTGGCCTACTCATAGGCATGCCCACGGGGTGTGCCCAGGCACACCCTAATCCATACTTCCCAATCAGGGCCGAGTCCCGGAATGGCCGCGGCATGTGCGGGTTGTCATTATTTCTGTATGCCGCGAGCTACACTTGTATGGCAGCCGCATCGCTCCCCTCTGCCTCTGACACACACACACACACACACACACACAGTGAGCTTCAGCTACCCATTGGCTGAGCAGGCAGCAGGGGGCAGTGCAGCTGCTTCCTCGGCCAATGGGTACAGCAAGAGCTGTTCTTCACTTCAAATTCGTTCCGCGGCTTCCTGTGTTAGTGGGTGCAGGATGAAGCAGCTCCCATGCGGGGAGAAGCCTGAACAAGAGCTGCATGCAATAAGTGAAAGTCCTGCAGTGATCAGAGGTGAGTGATCTGCTACTGATTGCATTGCATGTCGCTCTCCTCCTTCACTGAACTCTCTCCACTCCCATCATCAACACCCTCTCCTTCCCAGCCACTCAGCCCTTCCTCCTGATAAGTTCTGATACATGGGACCTTTCACCCCCAGCTGCACTTCCCCTTCGTGTACTACATGTCATCTTCTCGGTAAGACAATGCAGTAAATCACACACTCTCACACCGATCCTCTTCACCTCCCCATTTCCAGTTCACTTTCTCCTGTTTCTGCTCTCCACTCACATAAATCTACACTTCCACCCAGACTTTCTTTTTATGTCTTCCAACTGTTCTGCAGCCTGGTACATCCCTTGCAGTCCTTTGAGTAGTACAAGTATACAGTAACTGTGCAAAGACTGTCTGTAGCCATGAATAATACAGCCACAGCACCTGTGAAAGATTAAAACCCATCTCTTCTGAGGTCAAGGGGTTCCTTAGCCATGAAATGGATACAGCGCCCAGAGGCGATTCAGTTCGCATGTGTTGCGCTTTACAAGTCTCTCTCTCTCTCTCTGTGATCATTATTATCATGCTGATGATTACACTATACAGCCTGTGTCTTACTGTAGTGTATACAGGCTGTACAGTGTATTCAACAGCATGATAATAATGATCACATGTGCTGTGGCTGTATTATTCATGGCTGCAGACAGTGTTTGTACTGTATACTACAAAGGGCTTTTTTTATCTGAAATATGGGACTCCTGAACTCTGCACACTACATGAACCCTGTATGTAGCACCCTCTCAACAACCCTTCACTCTGTGCATAGCACCCTCTCAACCCCGCACCCTGTGCGTAGCACCCTCTAAACCCCGCACCCTGTGCGTAGCACCCTCTAAACCCCGCACCCTGTGCGTAGCACCCTCTAAACCCCGCACCCTGTGCGTAGCACCCTCTAAACCCCGCACCCTGTGCGTAGCACCCTCTAAACCCCGCACCCTGTGCGTAGCACCCTCTAAACCCCGCACCCTGTGCGTAGCACCCTCTAAACCCCGCACCCTGTGCGTAGCACCCTCTAAACCCCGCACCCTGTGCGTAGCACCCTCTAAACCCCGCACCCTGTGCGTAGCACCCTCTAAACCCCGCACCCTGTACGTAGCACCCTCTAAACCCCGCACCCTGTACGTAGCACCCTCTAAACCCCGCACGTAGCACCCTCTAAACCCCGCACGTAGCACCCTCTAAACCCCGCACGTAGCACCCTCTAAACCCCGCACGTAGCACCCTCTAAACCCCGCACGTAGCACCCTCTAAACCCCGCACGTAGCACCCTCTAAACCCCGCACGTAGCACCCTCTAAACCCCGCACGTAGCACCCTCTAAACCCCGCACGTAGCACCCTCTAAACCCCGCACGTAGCACCCTCTAAACCCCGCACGTAGCACCCTCTAAACCCCGCACGTAGCACCCTCTAAACCCCGCATGTAGCACCCTCTAAACCCCGCACGTAGCACCCTCTAAACCCCGCACGTAGCACCCTCTAAACCCTGCACGTAGCACCCTCTAAACTCTGTACGTAGCACCCTCTAAACCCCGCACTCTGTACGTAGCACCCTCTAAACCCCGCACTCTGTACGTAGCACCCTCTAAACCCCGCACTCTGTACGTAGCACCCTCTAAACCCCGCACGTAGCACCCTCTAAACCCTGCACGTAGCACCCTCTAAACCCCGCACGTAGCACCCTCAAACCCCGCACGTAGCACCCTCTAAACCCCGCACGTAGCACCCTCTAAACCCCGCACGTAGCACCCTCTAAACCCCGCACGTAGCACCCTCTAAACCCCGCACGTAGCACCCTCTAAACCCTGCACGTAGCACCCTCTAAACTCTGTACGTAGCACCCTCTAAACCCCGCACTCTGTACGTAGCACCCTCTAAACCCCGCACTCTGTACGTAGCACCCTCTAAACCCCGCACTCTGTACGTAGCACCCTCTAAACCCCGCACGTAGCACCCTCTAAACCCTGCACGTAGCACCCTCTAAACCCTGCACGTAGCACCCTCTAAACCCTGCACGTAGCACCCTCTAAACTCTGTACGTAGCACCCTCTAAACCCCGCACTCTGTACGTAGCACCCTCTAAACCCCGCACTCTGTACGTAGCACCCTCTAAACCCCGCACTCTGTACGTAGCACCCTCTAAACCCCGCGCTCTGTACGTAGCACCCTCTAAACCCCGCACTCTGTACGTAGCACCCTCTAAACCCCGCACTCTGTACGTAGCACCCTCTAAACCCCGCACGTAGCACCCTCTAAACCCTGCACGTAGCACCCTCTAAACCCCGCACGTAGCACCCTCTAAACCCTGCACGTAGCACCCTCTAAACCCTGCACGTAGCACCCTCTAAACCCTGCACGTAGCACCCTCTAAACCCTGCACGTAGCACCCTCTAAACCCTGCACTCTGTACGTAGCACCCTCTAAACCCTGCACTCTGTACGTAGCACCCTCTAAACCCTGCACTCTGTACGTAGCACCCTCTAAACCCTGCACTCTGTACGTAGCACCCTCTAAACCCTGCACTCTGTACGTAGCACCCTCTAAACCCTGCACTCTGTACGTAGCACCCTCTAAACCCTGCACTCTGTACGTAGCACCCTCTAAACCCTGCACTCTGTACGTAGCACCCTCTAAACCCTGCACTCTGTACGTAGCACCCTCTAAACCCTGCAGTCTGTACGTAGCACCCTCTAAACCCTGCACTCTGTACGTAGCACCCTCTCAACCCTGCACTCTGTACGTAGCACCCTCTCAACCCTGCACTCTGTACGTAGCACCCTCTCAACCCTGCACTCTGTATGTTTACACCCTGTACGCCACATGCCTTTAAGCCCCTCCCGCTGCTAGGCACTTGACCACACCCACAATTTACTGCAACGTAGTGTGCCACAGGTCTTTTTACTCCTCCGGTGTCCCTCATTCTGAAGTTAAAAAGTTGGAGTTATGCCTAATCATCCCTGTGCCCTGTCTGTGGTTCACAAGTTTTGTTAGTGCTAAATGCTTGCAACATCTGCCCTATCCCTGTGTAACTCAGTCACCACCACTGGGGCTGGTAAAAACAGCTGTGCTGCGAGTGTTTGAGCAGGGAACTAGGACCTCAGCCGTGGAGTAAGCCAGCCGCATTTGCCGATGCAGCTTCTATAGGTCCGGAAGCAGGTCCCCACATGCACCGGCAGAATGATCTACATCTGCACGCCGCCCCCCCCCCCTCCGGCCTCTCTCTCCCTTGGAATGGAAGCAGCGGACTGGAGCCTGGAGAGTGCCAGACGAGTGCCTGCAGCCTGTTGCTAGTTCGAGGTGACTCAGGTGAGCACTGCAGTGAGTGAGACAGCACTGAGCAGGGCATGCAATGGGCAAATGATGCAGAAAAAAAAAAGCCAACCAATCCATATAAAATCTTGCCCTGGCTTGTCTTTTTCGATGTTCTTAATGGTGGGGTCTGTGCTGAAGGGGGGGGTCTGTGCCGAAGGGGAAGGTCTGTGCTGAAGGGGGGGTCTGTGCTGAAGGGGGGGTCTGTGGCGAGGGGGCTGTATAATGTAAAGGGGTCCAGAGGTGCAGGGTGCTGTGTAATGTAAGGGGGTCAAGAGGTGCAGGGTGCTGTGTAATGTAAAGGGGTCCAGTGGTGCTGTGTAATGTAAAGGGGTTGAAGCTGTTATAGCTGCAAAGGGTGGGCCAACTCAATATTAAACCCTATGGACTAAGACTGGGATGCCATTACATTTTGTGTATGTATAAATGCAGGTGTCCCAATACTTTTGTCTGTTTGAGCTTTGGGATGCACACCCTAATGCAGTAGGCTGTGCACGCCTATGGGCCTACTACTACTCCTGCATCATAAAACAAGCTAGAAAAGCTAGTGCATGCAAATTCCAGGTTGATTTTCATTTAAAAAAATGCTTGTATGTAATAACCAAGCAGTCTATTAGCTGCTCTCCCTTTTCACAGAAATTAGACAAAACATCTGGTTCAATTTTGTGATTTGGACAATATTTTATCTTATCGATTTCTGTTACAGGCATACCCCACTTTAAGAGCCGGTTCACACAGGGGCAACACGACTCTGGGCGTGACGTTGCGAGGCGCCTTCAGCGCGACTTACAAGGTGACTTCAAGTCGCCTCCAGGACAGGTGACTTTGCCAATGGCCAAACAGTAATCAGCTCTGTGGGAGGGAGGGGTTTGCCTGAGAAAAATAGTTTTTCTTCCTGTAAAGTTGCTTCAGTTAAGACAGGGGATCCGACTTGGAGGCGACTTCTATTGAAATCAATGGGTACAAGTTGCCTAGAAGTCACCTTGAAGTAGTACAGGAACCTTTCCTGAAGTCGGAGCGACTTCAGTAGTGTGCATTAGGATGGCTCTCATTGACCAACATGTCATTTTACATGTCGGGCGACACAAGTCGCCCCCCAGGTCGCAGTAGTGTGAACCAGCTCTTAAGTACAGTGGGGTTTATTTACTAAAGCTGGAGAGTGCAAAATCAGGCTCACTTCTGCATAGAAACCAATGAGCTTTCAGGTTTTATTACCAAAGCTTAATTGAAGAAGCTGAGGTTAGAAGCTCATTGGTTTCTATGCAGAAGTGAGCCTGATTTTGCACTTTCTAGCTTTAGTAAATAAACCCCATTGTGTACTTAAAAGTGGGGTATGCTTGTATTTAAAAAAATGGAGGCTGTGAAGATAGAGAGAAAAGCAGGTGTCACATTTGTCTTATGTTAAAATTGAATAATTAAAGGGCAGAGCTTACAAACTGTAAATAGATAAAAGTTGATCATTGTAAGCACCCTGACAATGTTAAATGGTCTCAACCCTCTAACTACCATTTTTGCTGCACAACTTGGTCTGTTTAAGGAAGGTAACGATAACAGACTTACTGGCTGGATCACAATGTGAAACTAAAGCAAGGTATAAATGGACCGGAAATTGGCCAGTTCAGCACCACCACTGTCTGTTCAACAGAAGCCAGTCGGGAAAAGGGCTCCAAAAAGAAAGCTAATGCAGCTATTACATCTAAGGATGGGTAAATTGCAACATAATAAATGTTTGTTTTGGGGTTTAATACCATTTTACTGTAACTGTATTTACTCCCATTTCCGAGTGGGTTATTACAGTACATAAATGGTTAATATTAAAATATATACAAAATGTGGCAGAGCAAACAACCACAATACTCTAAGCATGAAATGTCACATTCCATGAAATGCTTGTTTTATGATTACACCTTTCTAACTGAAAAAAAAAATCCATATTTTACATGGTTTAATGCCAAAAAATAAATCAGTGACCAATTGTACACCTGTGACAATTGTGCGGGCACCCAGTTGATGTTGAGTAGAAGTGCTTAGTCAAAGATTTATTGATGCTTTTGCATTGAAAAAGCAAATTGAGCATGGAGCGTACATTCACCTAGGTTTTGGCTTTAGCAGCAAGCCAGTTCTATAACACAAGGCTGGCTGTACAGTCAGATAATCATGTTCTTCGCAGTACAGCCAGAAATAAATAATTCATATATTACATTCCTCTGAATTGACAATGTACTATTTCCCCATATATGATTTTCTTTTTTTAAAAAAAACGTTTTGTCAAAGTGGCAATTTTATCCCCTTTAAGGCTGGATTCGCACCTATGCATTTTTGGTGCTTTTTGCATTTTGCTGATTTGCACTACAGAATGCGTTCTATAGGAAACCATGGTAAATAGATTGTAGAGCAAATCTGCAAAATGCAAAAAAAACTAAAAATGCATAGATATGAATCAAGCCTAAGAAGATAAAATCCCTCTTTTAAAGAGATATTGTCATTATAAAAATGCCTAGTGGTGCCATCGCATACCTGCAAACCTGAGTAGCCCTGGGTAAAATTTACAACTTTGCTTCACATTGCTATTGGTCCAGCACTATGATGGGCTGCCTCACTGACCAATAGAAATGTACAAGAGGAAGGAAAGGGTTGGCACACTTCAGCACTAAGTCAGAATGCTGGGGATTTAGTCATAGAGCTCAAGAGGCTGCTACAGGTGCGTGGTTTTAGTTTCATAATAGAATAACAACAAATGCTCTGAAGCCTCGTACACGCGAACGAGGAACTCGACAGGCGAAACACATAGTTTTCCTCGTCAAGTTTCTTGTTAGGCTGTCGAGGAACTCGACAAGGCAAGTTTCTCCATTCCTGTTGAGGAAATAGAGAACTTGCTCTCTTTTTGGCTCGTTGAGTTTCTCGACAGTTTCCTCAACGAAAATGTACACACGACCGGTTTCCTCTGCAAACAAATATCTCCCAGCAAGTTTCTTGATGGATTCTGCCGAGGAAACCGGTCGTGTGTACAAGGCCTTACTCTCTTCTACCTAAAGTAAAAATTCAGTTTTGTTGAGATAACAAAATCTGCTAAACTACACAATATGTTACATTTTAACAAATTTTGTTGCAGAATCAAACATTCTTAGTGATTTGGGATATTTCCATGTCCCTGCTGAACCTGACTTCTAATATTGATTACTACAGTTACATGATTAGCATTGTGAAAACTCAAGCTACAGTCTCAGATAGGTATGTAAGGTCTCATTCACAGTTGCGATTAGGGTGATCCGTGGATTCTTGCAGCAAGAGCCTGCTGGGTGACAGGCTGACAGAGGTCAGAGGAGTTAATACAAATAAATTAGGGTTACGTATGCAGTAGAAAATAAATTTATGTATTAATGTATTTTTTTGTTTTACGCATAACAACAAATTTATGAGCAAAGCATGCAGCAGCCTTCATTTTTAAATCAATGATGAGCAGGACTTGGCTGTCAAAATAAAGTCCCAGTCCTGCCTATTACACCGGGAGCTTTTCTCCTAATGTAACCAGTGTAATCAGTGTAGCTCACTGACATTTTGACAACCATTTTGATAGAGTGAGAAACTGGCTGTCACTTATAAATTAGTGTAAAAAAAAATAAACTGTGCTTTACCGCTAAATTTGTGGCGCTATTCGGCCACTAGCGGGGGGCGGTTTTACCCCCCCCCACTAGCGGTCGAGAAAGGTAACACATCAACTAGCATACTCAGAAGGGTGTTTAGCAATGGAAACCGTTTCCCTTATGAATTATATTTATATTCCTTTACCAAATGCTTTCAGCATTGTATACATAGCTTTTAATATATAATTATTTAAGAAAATTGCTTTATAATTTGAATGCACTAATTCAATAAAATAAAGGTTACATTCTCAAGTGTACATTCCCAGCTGTAAATTACGCATTAGAAAAAAAAAAAAAAGATCTTTAAAGCTGTGATAAATGTTCATGGCAACAGATTTTTGCTACATTAGGCAAATTTATGCTGATTACACCAAAGACATGTTTCTATATATCGTTATATAACTCAACCAGTCCTCATCTGTTCAGTGTGGGATGTACAGTATGGGAGGAAACACAAAACAAAATATGTGCATTGGGAAGAAGCCATTAAATAATAATTTTAATAATTCCGTTCTGTTATATCAGTGGGTGGAGAAACGGCAATACAAGTGTCATATTAATAGTAGCTTTAATTTTATTCCAAATCAGTGTTTGTACACAACATTAAATCTGGCTTTATCAGCTTAAATACGTGTGTCCTACATAAAGCTCATACGAATACTTTGCACTTCAGCCAACCAAGTGTTCCTGCCTCCAACAACATTGCAGCATTGTGTAATTATTATATTTATTATGGGTATTGTCACCTCTAGTATTAATTTATATTTGTTGAATTGTTTCAGATTATGCTTCAGCATATAAATGGGGTAAATAATTGGTCAAATAGGAACACATTAGTAAATGTTCATTACAATTTAGAGATCACAATATAGTACATAACTGGAAACAAACGATTACCGGTACTTGCAAATTATTGCAGTATAGAAAAGTTATAAAGTGTAAGATAGAACGAGATTTGTGACAGCTACAATTATTTTGATAATATTACACTTTAATTCCAAAAATGCAGTAGTTTACAATACATTTAGCATAACTGTTTATTAAAGAGCATAAAAACACCTGATCAGGAAGCAAGAGCGCAGGCCATTTTTAAATCATTCATGCCTCTAATATTACGAATTTAAAATTATAACGGCACAATTTGGTCCAGAAAGTTTGTCGGAGGCTACCCTGCTGTATTAGATTAGAAATCAAGATGTTATTGCCAAGTTTGCAATAACAGATGGTTACACAAGATGTTATATTCAAAGAACAATCAATGCCAGATTATTGATAAGTTTGGATCTCATTGTGTGTTTTACATTGGCAGTGGCATGCAAGAGTTGTGATCCATATTTGTGACATGCGGTAATAACTATATAACTACGTATTATGTTTTTTTTTATTTTTATTTTTATTTTTTTAACAACTTGACCTCCAGAAGGTTTTACCCTCTTTATGACCTGAGGATTTTTTGTTATTCAACACGTGCCATTTTAACTGTCAATTGCATGGTCGTGCGACACAGATTCCATTTGTATATATTTTTTTCACACAAATAGAGCTTACTTTTGTTGGTATTTGATCACCACTGTTTTATATATTTTTTTTCTGTGATATGAATGAAAGACTAACATTTTGGAATAAATATTTTCTACTTCCTGATATGAAATGTCCAATAAAAAAAAAAAAAAAATGTCTTTATAAATTTAGGCCAAAATGCATTCTGCTACAAAAAATAAATAAAAAATACCAATAAGTGTATATTAATTGGTTTGTGAGAAAGTTATAGTGTCTCCAAACTATGGTGTATATACTGGAATCTACGCAGCTGTAGATGCTATACTTTAATGGTGGTGATCAGCGACTTACAGTGTGACTGTGATATAGGGTGGCGGACAATCTGGTGCCAACAGACCCTTACTGGGAGGTACACCAACTGACAATGACATTAATAGTGACACTAATACAGTGATCAGTGATAATACTGTTCACTGACGCTGTAATCATGACACTGGCTAGTCAGGAGTAAACGTCTGGGGCAATCAACAATGTGCCTAACAATGTGTAATGTGCGTTTTTACTTTACTATCTGGCTGTTTTTTTCTCCCTGCTTTCCAGGGAGAAGAAACAGCCAGATCGCTGTTCACATTACAGAGTTCTGTGTTTTTGTAAACACAAAACTGAGTGATTGGCCACAGGTGATCAGCTGACTTAAGCCAAAATCATTGTCTGAGATCAGTTGCCAAACGTTTGCTTTGCCCAATCACAGCACAGGTCGGCCATTCCAAACCCAGAAGAAAGGCTGCGACTTACAGGTATGTCAACTGGCCTGCAGCTGCCGCCCACGCGCAGTAAAACTACTGTGAGCAGGCGGAAAGTAGTTAAAGCCAGTCCTCCCAAACATGATATATTGCTTTAGTTGGAACTCCCAGACCTTGAACCAAATTTCACTGTCCACTCCCTATTTTTAGCACGCTACAATTTTTGGTAGCCATTTCTAAAATGTACAAAGTGACTTTTAGTTGGCCTTTAAATTTTTAAAAGTGTATAGTGGTAAATGACAGTTATATGGTAAATGCCAATTATATATTAGTGGATGTGGTAGTAGGCATTTGGTTACCATTATCAAATATCGATTGAGATGTTTTATTAGCAGCTAAATTTGTTGTGACACATAGGGGTTGATTTAGTAAAACTGGAGAGTGCAAGATCTAGTGCAGCTGTGCATGGTAACCAATCAGCTTCTAGCTTTGGCTTGTTCAATTAAGCTTTGACAAAAAACCTGGAAGCCAATTGGTTTCTATGCAGAGCTGCACCAGATTTTGCACTCTCCAGTACAGGCAAGTCATCCTCACTGTGCTGCATTCTCATCCTACATTTGCCCAGATATAGTAGACAGTCAAACAATGTTGCTTCCCTGTTGGAAAAGGCAAGTGACTCATTTAGTTCAAAAGTCAGACTGCCAATTGTGGTTAGTGGGCCTGCTGGGAATTTGCAATGATATATGGGAGACATGCAGTTAACCACTTGCCGACCAGCCGCCATCATTATACTGCGGCAGGTCGGCACGATCCCGCGTCCTAGCTGTACGCGGACTCTAAGTGGCATAGCAGGCACGCATTGCCATTGCATTGCAGGGATGCCAATGCTCGTGACTGGTGGTCGTGATGACTGCCAGCCACGCGCGATCGCGGGCACGAGAGGCAGAACAGGGATGTGTGTGTAAACACACACATCCCTGTTCTGTGAGGAGAAAAGGGGTAGGCCGTAAGTTCCTAATTGCTAGGAACCACAATCTGTCATCTCCTATAGTGAGTCCCCTCCCCCCACAGTTATAACACACACTAGGGAACACAGTTAACACCTTGATCACCCCTAGTATTAACCCCTTCCATGCCAGTGACATTTACACAGTAATCAGTGCATTTTCAGTGCATTTTTTATAGCACTGATTGGTGTATAAATGCCAATGGGTCAAAAGTGTCCAATGTGTCTGCCATAATGTTGCAGTCCCGATAAAATCACCACCATTACTAGTAAAAAAAAAAAAAAAATTGGGGATATTTTTATTATAGCAAAAAGTACAAAATATTCAGTTTTTGTTTTTTCAAAATTGTCGCTCTTATTTTGTTTATAGCGCAAAAAACAAACAAAAAATATCACAGAGATCATCAAATACCACCAAAATAAAGCTCTATTTGAGGGAAAAAAAGGACATAAATTTTGTTTGGGTACAGCATCGCATGACATGCGCAATTGTCAGTTAAAGCGACGCAGTGCTGTATCGCAAAAAATGGCCTGAGCAGCCAAATCTTCCGGGGCTGGAAAGGTTAAAAAAATATCTAATTTGTGTAGTGGGTCCCTTGAAAATTAGACAAGCTAGTGGGACTACTACCCCAGTACTGCTGCTGTTCTGAGGCACTAGCTTCCATTCCTTTTTATTTCAGGTGGGTGAGGCACTGGTACTTAACAGCCTATGCAGAATTAGTGGCAGTAAAATATTCAAAACAAAACGCAATCAAATGCTATGGCTTTAGAACAGTACCCAGTAAAAACTGTCAAATTCAGTTTGTACTGCATCAATGAATTCCATAAATACTATGCTGTCTGTTGCTGTGCGGGACATTCTAGAAGCCAACCAAACACCTCAGCTGCAGCACGATAAAGTTAATAAAGCAGAACTAAACCCATAGATTTCCCAAAAGAAAGCATAAGGTGTTCAATAAATGTTAATAAATCCCCAATCAAACATGCCAGTGTTGTTTTCTGCAGCGTTTTCATTTACATTGTGATTACTAGCGAATGTACAGGGCTGCAGCTGGTGAAGTAATGAGCATCATTCAAGAAAACAGATTTGCAGAAATGAGACCTCCAAGATGCACAGGCAAAAAGCACACACACAAGGGGCCTGCTGCCACTTTAAAAAAAAAAAAATGCACCTTTTTATTTTGGTTTAATTTTTGCTTGAACACAGTACAGTTTAATTTCTGATATTAAAAGGCTGCAAAAGGCTTCCTCGTGCAAAAGATACTTCTTGAATCCTTTTTGCCCTGTTCCTCATGGTACACAATTGCAAGAACACCACCACCTAAATGTGACCAATTATAATCAAATCCTACCAAAAGGCCAGAAAACAAAAACACAAAATAACCTACTTTATTTACAATGCATAAATACAGTTTAAAATCCTAAATATGCACTCATCGTCCAGTTTATTAGGTCAGAACCGTCTTAATTCTTGGTGGCATAGATTCAACAAGGTGTTGGAAACATTCCTCAGAGATTTTGGTCCATAGTGACATGATATCATCACGCAGTTGCTGCAGATTTGTCGGCTGCACATCCATAATACAAGGCAATTCAGGATTTAATAAAGTCCTTAAGAATCATTACTGAATGGCAGTATTAACACTGATTTCTAACCCTTAGATTTTTATATTGTTGTTTAAGACTGTTTTTTTTTTTCAAAGTTGTTTTCAGCATGAAATTACTCTAAATGAAGAGGCTATTGCCAGCTGGAAAAGAAAGAGTTACGGTAGTTATAGTTCATGCAATAGTTATACTTTGGTTGTCATGTGTTTCTACATACTGTGTCATTTTCTTCTCTGACCTTGTGTGAAGTACTAGTTACATTATAGGAGGCAAGCACAAATCATGTTAATCCAGTATTGAAGAAAACACATCAAAGCAGTTATTTTATATTCATTTCCTGTTGTTAATTAGTCACTGAGAGTTTTAGGCAGCGAATATTGCCACCCACATCCTAAGGAATAGTAATCACCTGTAGTTGTTATTTCAATGCTAATTATAACTTTCAACACACATTAAAATATGTTCTCTCTCATATGATTTGGGATGTGGTATAAAGGGATCTTTGGACATAGTATTTAATAAAGAAAGCAATAGAACCACCTACACGTTTAACCACTTAAGCCCCGAACCATATTGCTGGTCAAAGACCAGAGCACTTTTTGCGATTCGGCACTGCGTCGCTTTAACTGACAATTGCGCGGTCGTGCGACGTGGCTCCCAAACAAAATTGGCGTCCTTTTTTCCCCACAAATAGAGATTTTTGGTGATATTTGATCACCTCTGCGGTTTTTCGTTTTTGCGCTATAAACAAAAATAGAGCGACAATTTTGAAAAAAAATAACATTTTTTACTTTTTACCATAATAAATATCCCCCAAAAATATCTAAAAAAAACAATTTTTTTCCTCAGTTTAGGCCAATACGTATTCTTCTACATATTTTTTGTAAAAAAAAAAAAAATAAGCGTTTATTGATTGGTTTGTGTAAAAGTTATAGCGTTTACAAAATAGGGGGTAGTTTTATGGCATTTGTATTAATATTTTTTTTTACTAGTAATGGCGGCGATCAGCGATTATTTTTCGGTACTGCGACATTATGGCGGACACTTCGGACACTTTTGCCACATTTTTGGACCATTGGCATTTTTATAGCGATCAGTGCTATAAAAATGCATTGATTACTATAAAAATGCCACTGGCACGGAAGGGGTTAACACTAGGGGGCGGGGAAGGGGTTATCAGTGATGCTATCAGTGTACCCATCAATTGCCACTACTGTGCTTTATCAGATGCTGCCAGTATGCCCATCAATTTCCGCTACTGTGCCCCATCAGATGCTGCCCAGCACTTACCTGTCTTGCAGGTCAGCGGCAGTCTCCTGCACATCCTCAGTATTTTCTTCCGTTCTTCCTCAGGCGTCCAATCACAGCACCTGCCATTTCAGCCAATCAGGTGACCGGTAACATTTCCTGCAACCTGATTGGTTGAGAGGCGGTTCAATCTTAGAAAAGCGAATTCCTTCGCTTTGCTAACACACAGCTGAGTGAACAGCAAACGCCCAGCATGGCGCCCGCTGTTCACATTTTTGGGCTGTACCCTCACTGGGGAGGTTCACCCTCTCTATTTGTCCCATTTACCATTACCAATAAAAGTGAAAGTATAAGACAAACCCAAATTGTGTGTTGTTCTCGGAAAAGTAGTAAAGGAGAAATCTTCCTATGGGAATACTAGTATTTGTGACCTGGGGGTCCCAAGAGATTCCCTTAATTTACAGATATTTCCTCTCACTTCCTGTTTATAGGACAGTAATTAAAGGGTAATCTTTGCAATGGGACACAGATGGTGAAAGAAAATCTGACAGGGGTTATAACGCCCCCCTTTACTGAATCCGAAATGAAAAAAAAAAAGTCTGTCTACAGTTCTACTTTATGTATTCCGTGGGTAGAAGACATATACCATATATACTAAAGTATAAGCCGACCCAAATATAAGCCGAGGCACCTAATTTTACCACAAAAAAATGGGAAAACTTATTGACTCTAGTATAAGCCTAGGGTGACCATCTGCATGCCTCACTGTGCCTCACTTTGCCTCACTGTGCCCATGACTAGACTGACGTTTAACATGGGAGTCTATGGAAGGAATACCTGGCATTGAAAAATTGGTGCTCCCCAGCCATAGGTCCCCCAGACAACAAACTTTGCACAGGAGGAGAAATGGGGTTACATGTGTGCCAAGTTCCGGGTCCAGGAGACCTACGACTGGCCGGTACTGGGTCCCCAAAGTCACCAGAGAAATTACAGTTTAACATGGGAGTCTATGGAAGGGGTGCCCGGCTTTGAAAAATCGGCGCTCCCCGGCCGTAGGTCCCCCAGACAACAAACTTCGGAAGATCAGGCGCAAAAAGGTGACTCGAGTATAAGCTGAGGGGGGCATTTTCAGCACAAAAAAAATGTGCTGAAAAACTCGACTTACACTCGAGTATATACGGTAAGCAGAACAACCTGTTTTAGAAGTATAATAATGGTGCTCCCCCTACATATATAAACATTATTGTACTAGACTATTTGCACATCAAGACAGACAGAAGACCACAGCTCTTATACTGTGTACATTTATTCAGTTTGACCTGTTTGGAAAACCACTTTAGCAGTATCCTGCTTCTACCATCTTATGCACGCAACCTAGCGTTTTAAATGTCAAAACTGTCGCCAAATACATGTTAGATGTTTGATGCCTGCTGTTCCTCATCTACAACGTATCTCATAACTTTGTCATCTATTTAACTGCTGAAGAATCATAAATATTATTGCAAAAAACATTAAGATGAGAAAACTGAGTTTTTCTGTTATTGCTGTAAAAGGTCTGTAATAGTTTGGTAAGGCTTAAATGAACGTTGCATATAAGAGATTTAGAAAAGGTACTCAATCGATCAGTAAACATTAGCCACATCACCTTAATATATACAGTTCCCAAAATCTATATATGTAACACCTATCCTCACCATGTAATACATATTCATGCAGGCAGACAGTACTAGACGAAGAGGGGTTTGCGCATGCAAGGTACACTATCTGGCTAGACAGTAAGAGTCACTGATTTGTATTTGAAGCTGTAGAAGAGACTTGCTAGGGTGTAAATCATTATTTTTAATTGAAAGCAAAGAACGGTAAGGTAACAGTGGTTTTGCAAGTGGTTAGAAATCTGGCACAAAAAGATCCTTGCAATAGGAAAGCAAATGTGTCAATCTTTTTAATGAGGGCGGCTGAAATTTCATGAAAGTCATATTTGCAGTATAAAGTGAGTTAACTCCTTACTATATTCTTGTGCAGCCCCATGCATTCATTAGTGCTGATGCACTAAAAGAATACCATCAAACATTTTCACACATACCATTAATACTCTTTTTCTTAATACTTGTTTTAGTAAAACTCTGCTCAGATACATTAAAACGTCTTGCAGATTTTATAAAAAGAAATTGGTTTCTTTAAAAATAAACATGTTTATACACGCAACTAGCATAAGTATCTGAATCGGCCTTGATATCAGCCTCTGATCGTTCTCAGACTGGGATATGGAGTGGCAGCACTAGCAACTAAGCTGACTATGTTGAAGTGTAAATGGACTGTCAGGGAAAATTCTGAAAGGAAAAGTGAGCAGCCCCAGTGACTTTTCACTAATTTTGCTACTCCTTCATTGTCAAGTCAGTTGGCTGCAGGTTGGTGACTCCACTGTTTTCCTTAATTTTTACAAAGTGGTGTCTTGATTCTAGCCGTGAAGTCTGGAAGAGGAGTATAGCTCAACGCACAATGGTGGCTGGACAGAATTCGGGTCCATGCACAATGGGCGTAAAAAACACTGCTTTTAAGGGAGATTTGCATTTTTTTATTTTTTTCAGCTGCCTGTAGAAGCAGCTTAGTGTTCTCCTGTGTTTTAATGCACATTAGGACATTTAGAAGCATATTTTAAGCCCAACATTTAGAGGTAGGAAAAAAAAAAAACCTTCTGGATCGCGTTTTTGAATGGAGCTTTTAGCAGAACAAATGCTTAAACGCTCATAAGCGCTCCTAAATGCTTATAAACGTGGTGTTTAGGAGCGTTTGCGTTTTTCAAGTCTACACTAAAAACTGAGCAGAGGGGAATGTTTTGAAAAAAAATGCTTGTAAAAGTAAATGCCATAAGCTCTCCTTGTGCAATATGAGCTACTATGAGCATTTATTTTGCTGCTTTTTCTGCATTTTCTTCTCCTAGTCTGCATTAGGACCCTAATAAATCATTTGACAGATGAGACAAACCACCTAGAGTTTGTTTGAACTGTGAATTTAGCTGTAAGGGTTAACTGTAGTTCCCAGATTTTTCTAATAATTAACTTTTTTTACCACCCACAGGCTTAACTTTCTACAAGTATCTTCAAAAAAGTAAATCTCTCATTCTGAAAGTTGTTTTTTTAGAGATTTGTCTATCATTAGGATTCTCCACCTTTGGGACTAGAGCTGGTCGCCCCAGTCCCCCCCTGCTCCCCAACATTTGCAGATCATTTCAATATGGAAAAATGCATGTCTTTTTTATAAAGACAAAGGAGCTGGAGCTAATCATTCTTCGATATTTTACCACATGAATGTAAGACCTTAATCAACAATAACAGTTGTATCGCAATCAACGTTTTCACATGTAGGTGCCCCCCCCCCCCCCGACGCATTTGTTTATATTTATAGGTGCGTATATGTGCTACTGAAGCACAACGTTGCAGACTTTGAGTGGAGATATCTAAATAATACCTTCTTTTACAGCAGGAGATTGCCTGCCCCGTAAAAACAAATCATAGTGGCTTGACTGTTTTTACAGGTGGCGGAAGGGGACATGCCCTCCACCCGCTGCTGCGTCTATTGGCTCACCCGTGTGATCGGCAAACTGGAGAAGGAATCCGCCGGCGCTGGATGTTCACCATACAGAATACCGCGGGCCAGATGGTCCCCGACAGTCCCCTTTCAGAGGCCAGGCCCAAGCCGTTGCCCGGGACTTATAAACCCCAAATCTCGCTGTAAAGAGGACCTGTCATGCCCTATTCCTATTACAAGTGATGTTTACATTCTTTGTAATGGGAATAAAAATGATAAAACTTTTTTTTAAAAGGAAAGTATCATAATAGAAAAATAAAAGTAAAATAAACAAACAAAAAAAATGTATAGCGCCCCCGTCCCCATGTGCTCTTTTGCAGGAACGAACGCATAAGTAGGTGGTGCCCACATATGTAAACATTGTTAAACACACATGTAGCGCCACCCCCGAAGGAGCCGCTGATTGAATTTGGGATTGGCGTATTAAGTTACCTCTATGTAGTGTCTAGGGGTGAAGGTAGTGAGTAGAGCAGTAATCGAATGTCCAATCTGTAGATAAAGTTTTCCAAATGCTTTATTTTTTGGTCCAACACGACCAACACATCAACTTGAGGTAGACAGGATAGGTTGATGAAAATAGAATAACTTTGCAGTATCAGGCTTTGGATAGGGAAAGCAGTCCTGCCTTCTGTAATTGTATCAGTACGTCGCCACTCTAGCCAGAGTGGATGAAGTGCCCCTGGACAGACCTCTGCCACAGGCCTGGCAGCCAGAGCGTCACTTGAGGTTTCTGGAGGAACAAGTCTCTGCCACAGACTTGACTCTGATTGGATGTTGAGGCCTCTGCCACAGGCCTAGTGCAAGATTAAGTTGAATGATAGAGCGAATCCTCCCAGTAAATCACGCTAGGGTCACCGGTTGACAGTGTAAATGTATCCGTCAATGTCCGGTCACCAGATCCCCGATGGTTCGTTCAAGCCCTTTTGGATCACCTGCCCCCGGGTTCTCCTCAAGCCGATCCCCCAAACGGCATACAGCCTGGGATCTCCTCAGTAGAAGTGGGGACCCAGTAAGTCACTGGGGCCCCTTGGTAGCATCAGTTGCTCCAGGCCAGGAGGGCCCAAAGTCAGGAACGCTGCGTAGCACGCAACCCCAGGCCAGGTAGGCCATAGTGGTGGGTCCCGTGATGTGCGCACACCCTAAAGGTGGGTGACGCACACGGAACCCGCAAAGAACCCCCGAACAATGGCCTCCGCCACAGAAATACCCCTCCCCAGCATGCACAGCGAGGTCCAACACCACTGATTGGCTGCTGGGAAGAAGTGGCTCCGCCTGGATACCTCTGGCGCAGTCTGCTGTCCAGAGATGAAACCGTATCTCTGGACGCACATACTGACCCACAGGACAATCCAGGATTTGGCGATAGCCAAATTAACCAAATTTACCAAATTCAAGAATGAGAGCAAGCTAACTCTCTCATTCCCCCACTAAATTTAACATAGCGTCCTTTCTGAAGGTAAAGGGGCGCTACACACATGTAAGGCATTGCCACGAATATTAGAGCGAGAGCAATAATTCTAGCACTAGACCTTCTCTGTAACTCTAAACAGGTAACCTGTAAACATTTTTAAAGCATCGCCTATGGGGATTTTTAAGTACCAATTTTCTAGCAAAAAAATTATGATTTTTACATGTGGGAGAGAAAAGTGTCAGAATTGGCCACGGTGGTAAGTGGGACAAATGTAAAAAAAATCGGGTTCTAAAAACTACTGCGCAAATACCATGTGACATAAAAAATTGCAACCATCGCCATTTTATTCCCTAGGGTCTCTGCTAAAAAAAAATATATATATATCCTTTCTGGAGGTTACAAGTAACTTGTAAATTAAAAGTACCAGAATAATCTTGGTCTAGTAACTAATGTTGGAAAGCTATCCCCATACCTCCTGGTTAGAATCTGCAAGGTTGGAAGTGAAATGTCCTAATGAAACACAGATGGCAAAAAAAAAAAAAAACTTAAAGGATCACTAAAGGAATTTTTTTTTTTTAGCTAAATAGCTTCCTTTACCTTACTGCAGTACTGGTTTCATGTCCTCATTGTTCGTTTTTGCTTTGAAGTTGCTGTAATTCTGCTGTGATCTCCACACTTCCTGCTTGTCTGGCTCCTTATGAAAAATCTCATGGCAGCTTTTCACTGTGGTCCAAGCTGTGTGTCTAAAACTCCTCAGAACCAATCAGATTCATTTTAAAAACAAAACACTGCCCTGGATTTGTTTGTTTTTGTTCTGTGGGTCTCTTTACTTCACAGAAACATGAAACCAGTTTAAAAACGAAAGTGAAACTAGAGGCTCATTATATGATTGAATTTAATCTATTTTTAATCATTTTTAAAAGGAATCAGTTAACTTGTATGTCTTTATACCCTGTAAACAGTCATTTCAGCAAAAAAAAATTTTTTTCCTTTAGTGACCCTTTAACTAAGCCCCTATTTTGTCGGAAAAATTAAATAAAATTGGCTTTAGACACACTTTATGCCAAGACCACTCATAGTATTTGTTACAAGTGGCATTGCCAGGGGCCACAAAGACAGGCTGGCAGTAATTTTTCCTTATTTTATTATGAGGTCTCGTGCTCTATAGCTCCGATAACATTTTATTATTAGAACTCTGACAAATGAATGATCTATATTTACATTATCTACCATTTTGGCCGTTTTAATCTATTTGATTGGGATATCCATTGTGACGATATTGGTATGATATCCCCGTCAACGTTCCCTTCTTCCCATAAAAGAAATCACAGCAGCATCCATACATGAGCCAAGGCTTAATGCTGGTATAACAGAGTTTTAATAGTAAAAAACACAGCTTATATGTGGTTACAACTGTTACAATGACAAATCTCCGCCCCCCCTCACACAGTGGGGGGTCTTCAATACAGCTCCTTTGAAATAAAGATATTTCTTTGAACTACTCAGTATCTAGCCGGTTCGGCTCCGCATATAGAGAGATAATTATCACAATGAAGCAATCAGCATAATTAACACAAGCCACTTATCTAATCACAGTAACCAGTAAACACAGGGCTAAAACAATTAACATTTGAAACAGGGCTAGCTGCAGAAGAGTAATTACAATTAACAGCCTTAAACAAGCAGGGAGGATTAAACTGAAGCATATAGGTAAAAAGTCCTTCACATCCATAAAGCTTTGTGTTAAGCATGAAACTTCCCCCTGCTATCAATGTATATTACAGAAATGTAGTTTAGCAAAATAATTTCTCAATACTGAGAATGAATCCACTGGCAATGATACCAGGAGTCTATTAGCAATCCATGACTTTTTTTCTAAGGCCTCGTACACACGACCGAACATGTCTGCTGAAACTGGTCCGCTGACCAGTTTCAGCAGACATGTTCGGTCGTGTGTACGGCCGACCGGACAAATGTCCGGCGGATCGGACAGGTTTCCAGCGGACAAATGTTTCTTAGTATGCTAAGAAACATGTCCGCTGGAAGCCTGTCCGTCGGACATGTTCGGTCGTCTGTACAACTTACCAGACATGTCCGCTGGGCCGCCATCCCTTGCATGCGTCGAAGTGATTCGACGCATGCGTGGAAGCATTGACCTTCCAGGGTCACGCACGTCGGCACGGCCACGTCACCGCACTGTCTGTCCGCGCGGATTTCAGTTTGATGGTGTGTACAACCATCAGACCGAAATCTCCGAGTGGACATGTCCGCTGAAAACGGTCTGGCGGACCGTTTTCAGCGGACAGTCCGTCCGTGTGTACGAGGCCTAAGAAGTAAAGGTGAATGCAATATGACAGATAATGTGAGTGTTATTCACATGTCAAATAAATATTATTGATTATGGAGTACAGATCCCCAGAGCATATTTTTCACACCAATATAAAAAGCTTTAGCCAGCATAATACAATAAAAATATTGTATCACATGGTGACTTCAACCTTTGAGTAATCATATACTCAGGATATAAAGCTATCCATAAGATAGGCCCAGGGTATCTGCAAGAAAAATTTACCTGTTACGTTCCCAACAGATCATTGAGATCTGCTGATCAGGCCAATCTGACTGTCCCTAAATTTTGAAGAACTAAATGTGGAGGGAGGACGTTGGATGCGCAGGGTTCATTATTCTGGAACTCTCTACCTCTATACATAAGACGTGAGAAGGATTTATTAAAATTCAGGAAGTTTTTAAAAACGTTTTTATTTCTTCAAGTGTATGGCCCTAATTAGGGTAAGATAGTAGTATTTTTTTTAGTTCTTTTAAATGTTATTATGTGGTTTTATATTGTTATCTTACAGTAATGAGAGATGTGTTTTGTACTTGTATATGTTGGTTCTATGAGCGCATCGAGGCCTTCTGGTAATGACTGCGCTCCCAATAAGCATTTTAATAAATAAATAAATAAATAAATACTGTGACTCTAATTCCTAACGCAAGACAGTTTACTGAAAAGGTTTCACACATTCTTAATGTCTCTCTTTATTGTGTTAAGTAGATCTGTATATTGCATTGTAGTTGAAAAATGATACATAAAGTATAAGTTCGTATCGTCACAGGGTGATACGGTGGATAGTAAAGATAGTAGCAGGGTGCCACATCTTTAAACATAAACCCCGGAGTGATAGGAAAATATAGTGAGTGTATATACGGTAATCTCCAATAACAATGTATAGTCAATAATATCACAATTGTCATAAATCAACAAATCTCTAGTCTAGCCAGTACCAGTGCCCAAGCAGGCATTAACACAGGGGGAGCACTAAGTGGTTATGGGGAAACATGCAACAGCGGCAACCCGCCACCAGAGTACCGAATGATGTGCAGGCCAGTCATAAGGTAATAATACACCATGTGGATATAAACGTAGAAGGTGTTCAGATTGTGTATTAAAAGGGGTTGACTGACAACACTCAAGGCCCTCGGACAGGCCCCACCCATGACCCAACCCTGACCCCGCCAATGACCCATCCCTAACCTCACTCCTACATATTGCAAGTACAACTGCTGCTTTTTTTTTTGTTTAATGGTACCTGGAGGGGGTTTCTCTCTAATGCAGAAAAGTCAGACAGAATTTTTTCATCTGATATTCCGACCGTGTGTATGCCCCATTGGACTTTTTCTGTCAGAAAATCCGACGGATTTAAAAAGAGAACAACAAAAAATAATTTCTATCGGAAATTCCGTTCATCTGTATGGAATTCCGACAGAGAAAAAAAACATGCATTTTCGGAAACAATTTGACGAATGCTCGAAAGCATTGAAAATAATTTTTCTAGGCTCATCGTGGTGTTGTACGTCACCACAATTTTGACGGTGGGGTTTAGTGTGTCCGTGTGTATGCAAGACAGCTTGAGCGGAATTCCGTCGTAAAAACCTGTTGGAGTTTATTCAGACGGAAAAAACGTTGTGTGTACGCGGCATATTAGTGTCTATAAGACAGTCTGTTAGAAAGTGTCCCCTCCAGGCCCTTTTAAAGTCTACAACCGTGTCTAATGGGACCTGCAGGGGGGTCTCTAACAGTGACTATTAGAGATTCTCTGTTAGAGAGAGAACCCCCTTCAGGACCCATTAGAGACTACAAAGGAGTCTAATGGAAACTGGAGGGGGTCTCTCCAACATTATAGAGTCTATTGGAAATAGTACTGTAGCTGGCTCCCATGTCCTCTGTGGCTTGCTGGGTGGGCTCCCGTGTCCTCTGTGACTGGCTGGATCCCGCGTCCTCTGTGGCTGGCTAATGTGGGTGGCTGGCACCCTGCTGTGGGTGGGTCACCGTGTGTGGTTGGCTGGCACCCTTGCCCTGCTGTGGGTAGGTCACTGGCGTAGGTGGCTGCCTGGCTCGCACCCTGGCCCTGCTGTGACTGGCCGGTGTGTCCTCTCCTCTTCTGCCGTTTCGGGTAGGACTAGAAGGTTTGCAGCAGGCCAAGTGCATGGAGGCACGGGGCTCAACAAATAATGACGTTGCATGCGTGTGTGCACATCCTCTGTGTCTCATTTGAGAGAGTCTATGTTGGAAAGAGCCCCCCTCAGTGCCCATCTATGCAGCCTCATCAGTGCCCATCTATGCAGCCTCATCATTGCCCATTAATAAAGGCTCATCAGTGCCCATCAATGCAGCCTCAACCAGTGCACATCAATGCAGCCTCAACCAGTGCACATCAATGCAGCCTCAACCAGTGCACATCAATGCAGCCTCAACCAGTGCACATCAATGCAGCCTCAATCAGTGCACATCAATGCAGCCTCAATCAGTGCACATCAATGCAGCCTCAATCAGTGCACATCAATGCAGCCTCAACCAGTGCACACCAATGCAGCCTCAACCAGTGCACACCAATGCAGCCTCAACCAGTGCACACCAATGCAGCCTCAACCAGTGCACACCAATGCAGCCTCAACCAGTGCACACCAATGCAGCCTCAACCAGTGCACACCAATGCAGCCTCAACCAGTGCACACCAATGCAGCCTCAACCAGTGCACACCAATGCAGCCTCAACCAGTGCACACCAATGCAGCCTCAACCAGTGCACACCAATGCCGCCTCAACCAGTGCACATCAATGCCGCCTCAACCAGTGCACATCAATGCCGCCTCAACCAGTGCACATCAATGCCGCCTCAACCAGTGCCCATCAATGCAGCCTCAACCAGTGCCCATCAATGCAGCCTCAACCAGTGCCCATCAATGCAGCCTCATCAATGCCCACCAATGCAGCCTCACCGGTGACCATTAGGGATTGGCCAAACGGACCCCTGTTTGGTTCGGACTCGAACGTTCGAATACCGCGAAAGTTCAGACCCGAATAACGAACCACATTAAAGTCAATGGGACCGATCATCAAATATCAAAAGTGCCCATTTTGAAGGCTTACATGCAAGTAATTGGGCATACAATGGTTAAAGGGGTCCGGGTGCTTCCCTGGGGGACATGTGTCAAAAAAAAAAAAGTTTGTGAAAATCTTCGTTTTTAAATGAGCAGTGGTCGGCCGGCGGCAGGTCGGCTCGGCTGCGCGAGATCACGTAGCTATACGTCATCTCGCATTTCAGCCAATAGGGGCGCGTGCGCGCCGCCGGAGGCGCAAGGGCGCCCAATGCTCGCCTCTGGTGCCAACGCGGGTGCCCGGTGGGCGCGATCACCGCCGGGCACCCGCGATCGCTCGTTACAGAGTGTGTGTAATTACACAGCTCCCGGTCCTGTCAGGGGGAGAAATTACTGTTTGTCTGTTCATACAATGTATGAAGAGCGATCTGTCATTTCCCCTAGTCAGTCCCACCCCCTTCAGTTAAAACACACACAGGGAACATAATTAACTCCTTCCTCGCCCCCTAGTGTTAACCCCTTCCCTGCCAGTGACATTTTTATAGTAATCAATGCATTTTTATAGCACTGATCGCTATAAAAATGGCAATGGTCCCAAAAATGTGTCAAAAGTGTCCGCTGTGTCCGTCATAAGGTCGCAGTACCGATAAAAAAAAAAAATCGCTGATCGTTGCCATTACTAGTAAAAACAAATAATAAAAATGCCGAAAAACGATGCCCTATTTTGTAGACGCTATAACTTTTGCGCAAACCAATCAATAAATGCTTATTGTGATTTTTTTTAATGAAAAATATGAAGAAGAATATGCATCGGTCTAAACTGAGGAAAAAAAAATTTTTTTTATATATTTTTGGGGATATTTATTACAGCAAAAAGTAAAAAATATTAATTTTTTTTTTTAATTGTCGCTCTATTTTTGTTTATAGCGCAAAAAATAACAATTTTGTTTGGGAGCCTCATCGCATGACCGCAAAATTGTCAGTTAAAGCGATGCAGTGCCGAATCGCAAAAAGGGACCCGGTCATTGACCAGCAAAATGGTCCGGGGCTTAAGTGGTTAAAGTGAAAGCCTAAAAATGAAAAATTCCTTCCAATATAGTGCCTGGGGGGTCCCCTTAGTCCAGTGGATCTCAACCTTCTAGTGCCGTGACCCCTTGATAAAATTTTCCAAGTTGTGGGGACCCCTAACAGTGAAATTATTTTCGTAGCGTTGGGTTGTCAGCACCCAAGGCAAGACAAGTAACTTGCGCCCATAACCCAGGGACATTTAGCGCTCCGAGTCCCTTCCACTCATACAGTATTAAAACCCCTTATGGTACATTTTAGGATGTACCACTCTTTCTCTTTGCACTTCTTTTATCTCTTTCTATCCTAATTTCTTGTTTCCCCCCCATCCGATGGACCGTTTTAATTGGACGAACCAATTGTGTGTGGGCCCCATCGTTTTTTTTCACCATCGGTGAAAAAACGTAGAACCCGTTTTAAAATTATCTGATGGTTAAAAAACAAATCGTCTGTGGGCAAGTCCATCGGTTAAAAATCCACGCATGCTTAGAATCAAGTCGACGCATGCTCGGAAGCATTGAACTTCGTTTTTCTCAGCACGTCGTAGTGTTTTACGTCACCGCGTTCTGACACGAACATATTTTTAACTGATGGTGTGTAGGCAAGACTGATGAAAGTCAGCTTCATCGGATATCTGATGAAAAAATCCATCGATCCATTTTATCGGATGAACCGATCGTGTGTACATGGCATTACTCCTTGGTGGGGGAATGGGATGATTGGCAGTGCTTGTGGTGGGTGGGATCAGTGGCAATGCTGGGGGGAGTTCTGATCAGCCAACTTGGGTGCTCTTGATCAAGGTCATCTGCTGATTTGAGAACTGTAGAGAGGACTTTTAATGGCAACTATAAGTGTTACTCACTGTTTCTCCAACTCCAAGGTGTCTCTGACTTTGTGGTGTCTCGTAGCATTGAGACCTATGTCGAAATATGGAGATAGGGCCTCCTCCAGCCCCTCCCCTTCACATTCCTCACCAGTCAGCTGACCTCTAGTCCATGCCCCCCAGCCATGCCGTGAACTGAATGGGCAGCTGCGAAGAGGCTGAGTGGGAGGGCGCAGGTTCTAGGAACAGCCCTGCTAGGCGGCCGCGAAAAGGCTGGGAGAGCAGTGCGGGCTTCAGGAACAACCCAGGATTCAGTGACCCCTGGCAAATTGTCATTTGGGTCCCAACCCCCAGGTTGAGAACCACTGCCTTAGTCTAACTGTAAAGTGGCAGATTTGTACCATGTCTAGAATCTGCTGCAGCAATAAGTGAATTATAAAGCCAAAAAAAATGAAATTTTTCCTGCAAGCTGCCTTTATTTTGCTCAGCAACAGCTGACTGTGGGGCCGTAGTATTGAAATAAAAACCAGCTGGAGGAGAAATAATTGTGGAGCCAATCATCCAGGCCATCAGTAGTCTTTATGTTATACAGGATATAGATAATCATTGGTTGACCACGAAGCGCGTTCAGCCGAGTCCATGACATCGCCATGCCCACCAAGGTTGCTGGCTCTATTCCCGGGACTGACTTTTACTGCATATACAGTATGCTTTTTTTTTAACTGCTTTACAGTAAAGTAGTTGTCATTTTTTATTTATAATACATTTTATACAGTTTTGCACTGTATCTCTATCTATCCTGCATGTATGATCTGCCGGGGAACCATCCACTATTCCCTTGTGAGTGTTCCCATTTGACCCTTAGAGTTGTAAAGGAAAAACATTTTTTTGCTGAAATGATTGTTTACAGGGTATAGAGACATAATAGTTAACTGATTCCTTTTAAAAATGATTAAAAATGGATAAAAATCAATCATATAATGTACCTGTAGTTTCAGTTTTGTTTATGCATCTAGTTTCATGCTTCTGTGAAGTACAGAGACAAAGAGCCAATAGAGGGCAATGATGGTTTGTAAAACGAAAGTGATTGGTTCTGAGGGGTTTAAGACAAACAGTAATCACACCTCCTTGATTAGTGCCACAGAGAGAAAGCTCCCATGACTTTTTTCATCAGGAAACAGACTGTTCAGAACAGAAAAGAATTACAGCAACATCATAGCAAAAACGAACAATGAGGACATGAAAACAGGACTGCAGTAAGGTAAAGGAAGCTATTTAGCTAAAAAAAATCCTTTAGTGACCCTTTAAGGAAGGATGTTAAGGTCTCCCGCTATATTATAAATGAGAAAGGGTTGATGACAGTGGTGGCTGGTGCTCAAAAATCTTTGGGGGGCGCAAACAAACGAAAAAAATACAATTGCAGCCTCACAGTGCCCAAAGGCAGCCACTGTGCCCATCAAAGGCAGCCACTGTGCCCATCAAAGGCAGCCACTGTGCCCATCAAAGGCAGCCACTGTGCCCATCAAAGGCAGCCACTGTGCCCATCAAAGGCAGCCACCGTGCCCATCAAAGGCAGCCACCGTGCCCATCAATTGTCACCACTGTGCCCATCAATTGTCACCACTGTGCCCATCAATTGTCACCAATGTGCCCTGCCAAACGCAGCTACTGTGCCATGCTATCAAATGCAGCCACTGTGCCATCAATTGTTACCACTGTGCCATCAATTGTCACCACTGTGCCATCAATTGTCACCACTGTGCCCAGCAATTGTTGCCACTGTACCCAGCAATTGTTGCCACTGTACCCAGCAATTGTAGCCACTGTGCCCATCAATTTTCGCCACTGTTCCCTGTAAAATGCTGCCACTGTGCCCTGTAAAATGCCCCCCCCCCCCGCCTGGCACTTACCTTTCTGGGGTCAGCAATCCTGCTTCTACCGTCCCTCGATGTCTTCTCCCGCCCTTAATGACGCTTAAGCCAATCAGGTTACCGGTGAACCCGATTGGCTGAGACACCTGTCAGTCTTATCCAAGGAACGCACCCCCTGTGTGTACTTAGGATAAGCATCTGGAAGCCGTTTACAGCCTGAGGGCTGTAATCGGAAAGCCTATCAGAGCCGCCGTCTCTGATAGGCACTTCCACAGCCAACCAGCTGCCGTTATTCAGATGGCCGGCGCTCGCCAGGGGGCCGGCCATCTGAATAGTCAACGGCATCGGCAATACATAGATTCATGCAATGCATGAATCTATGTATTGTATACAGTGGCTGTGCGAGAGCGAGAGGGGGCAAGGCTCCGGCGCCCTCTATGGACGCACCGCCACTGGTTGATGATTTCTGCCTAAAAAGAGATTGTACTACACTGCGTTTAAGTCTTATAATCTAGAGTCCACTCTTTCTGGTAAGTGACCATCTCTCATTAAATGGTGGAGGAGCACCTGAGTGATTTACCTTCTCAAGATGTGCACGTGATGTTGAATATTGAATCCTTCACATTTTTTGGAGTAACTTACATGGATTTGACTGCATCGCTCTTCACAGGCCTTCATCCCTTATGGAACTTTTTAGCCAATATCAAATTTATCATTTTTTTTCTCCCTTATGTTAGTACAGCAAAGTTTTGTTTATGCCGTTTACAATCTTATCCATACTGCATTTGCCAGTGGCTTATAGTCCTACAGCTTAGAGCTTTGTTATATATTTCTATCACCCAGAATTTTTGTTTAAAGCTCCTGAGGAAGCACAGACGTGCAGAGCATGTAGACCTTGGATAAGCTTTATCGACACCAAGCCAGCCTGGATACTGACAGCCACATTCTATTGGCACATACAATTTGGACCAGAACAGGGATCTGTTATGGTGTAGTAGTTGATTATAGCTACAATTGGGTAGCAAACTTATTGTAAGTGGAATTTTAAAAATATTGTAACATTTATAAATTTTACTAAAACAATGGTGTAGTCTGGGGCCTATAAAGTCTGTAATTTTTCCCAATTGTCTATATAAAGATTATAAATGTTTTCAATGCATACATTCTTATTGTTTATATTCATATATGTATGAAAAACATAGAAATGCAAATGTACAGTGTGCAGAAAAATTTCTTATTTGTTATACTTTTTGTTTATATCTGAATGTGTGTCTTAGTAGAAAATGCCTTTGTTGTCAAAGTTATTTTACCACCTGAGGAAGCAAAAGGAGGAATTTGACAGCTCAAGAAAACTTTGAGGGCCAGATCACATACTGTGGTAAATGCTATTTTTCTACATTGCAAAGACGCCAGTCACTGCTAGGACACTGGGAAAACAATTGTTTTCTAAGCGTGTTATTCACACTGCAATGCAGCCCAGAGCATTTTATCGTAGTGTACAGGACAAGATCTCATGTCACTGTACAGCAGCGCAGAGCAGCATGAGTGAAGTGTCACTTTGTACACCTCAAATAAACAGGCATCACATTACATCCTATTGCTAACTCATTGGTTTAGTGCAGGGATATGCAATTAGCGGACCTCCAGCTGTTGCAGAACTACAAGTCCCATAAGGCATAGCAAGACTGACAGCCACAAGCATGACACCCAGAGACAAAAGCATGATGGGACTTGTAGTTTTGCAACAGCTGGAGGTCCGCTAATTGCATATCCCTGGTTTAGTGTGTCACAGCTGACTGGGGTAGTGTGATCTGGCCCTTAGATGTCTCTCAGGAAGCAGAATATACAAGGCTATGGAAATTCCTGAATAATAATAATGATGTACACGTGTAGGTTTAATTGGATGGACCTGTGTCTTTTTTCAGCCTTCTAAACTATTTAACGCCAGTGAAAGCCATCCAACAGAACTCTTCATTTATTACTGTAATTAAGCCAGGATAAAAATACCCTATGCTGGCAGCACATAAGAGTGTCAGACGGTGGTTCTCTCACACAAAGAAGTGATCCAACATGCCCTCTAAAACACTAAACAAAAATGTTTTTTTTTTTTTCATACTGTCACCATTTGATGATGCTGTATTGCACTGGTGACTGGAACAATATGACAACATTTCTGAATTTTCCCCAAAAAATAGTGACAAAAAATGACAACTTCAAAAAACGCCCCATGCCTCTCACTAAATACCTTGGACCATCTACTTTCCAAAAAGGTTAATTTGGGGGATATTTATATTGTAATGGCATTTTGAAGTCTCAAGAAATCAGGATTGATCAATTTTCAGATACGTATACTGTATATACCATAGTTTGTGGACTGTTTTATTTTCACCAAAGAAATGTATCAGAATACATTTTGGCCTAAATGTGTAATAAATAAAAAGAAAAACTATATATTTGCAAAACGTTATAAGCGAAACAAAGAAAACATTTTTCCGCTGATTGACTTGTGCTGCAGCGTATGACAGCACAGTCTTTTGGGTCCACACATGCGTCGCAAGACGCAAGGTACAGGTATGTGATTGTGCCTGTATAAGCCGACCTGCTGCAGGAATTTGTACTGCAGCAGGTCAGCAAGCAGAATGAACTAACCACAACCCTTAAGGCTGAACCCCTAGTACAAAAACATTTATTTACTTACAGTATATTCCTCAATAGACACAGATATAAATCCACATTGTGAGCACCAATTGCCCTTTTACCGTAAAACAACAGTGACATCATCACTGTGCTGTGCAGAGAGCGGAGCTCCGGGGAAGGCCAAGCAGCTCCACCTTCTACAGGAGGGGGTGGAGACCAGACCAGTCACTGTGCACAAGGAGAGAGAGCAGCAGTGACTGGTCTTTATTAATAAAATTACTATCTGGTTCATATCAGATTTTTAAATAGCTCCATTCTGTTAATAATTCATTCTGTATATAACAACTGCAGTGATCTGGCACTAAATAGTATCTTAATGTAATAGCTGACATTTTAAGAAACATTGTCTAACATAAAATTATGTTTATACAAAAAAAAAATATTACACTGCTAGGAATGAAATCATTTTGCTAATTGAAGCAATTTTATAAAATATGCCATAATCTATTTCAATATATTTTTACTTTTTTTTCCCCTCTCGACAAGGTTATTGTGTCCTAGCTGTGCTCTCCAGTACATGGCACTGAAGCTACACAAGACTGAAAATGTTGAGTCAGCAACCCTGAAGTACAGGCAGCAAATTCACTTGGCGATAAGTGACTGCAAAGAAAAGAAGCGTTTGGATGAGATAATACAAGTGGCTGAATTGGAGAGGCTCAGACTTGAAAGCCTGTCCAAATTCTTGGAAAACATTGCAATAAAACGCCAATGACTTGGAACTGCTATTTCACAAATGGATATTAAAAAAGCTTAAAGGCCGTTCTATGAATTCACTTCTATCTCAAAATGTACAAATGTGTTTTCTCTCACCTCCTGCACCTGCCCTACATCCTAAAAAAAAGGTAGTTAATAACATAGATAGATACATTTTAGTTTACAGTTACCATAGTATAAAACGTAAAAGAAAAGTATGGACTTTTTTCAAATCAAACTTGCCTATGATGCATCGGTTCAATGCTGCATCTGTCCCCTGCTGGCTTTAACACTGAGAACCGAGCAAACACCATCAATCGCTCGGTTCTTAGTGCTCCCTGAGCAGAGTACTGCTGACTGTCAGTCACTGCTCTCTGCTCTGCGCCCTCCCCCTTACTGGGCTGTGGAGTAGGCGGGAGTGGCTCGCTCTGTCTCTCATCGGCTTGCTGAGAGGCTGAGCCGGTGCAGGTCCAGGAAGGTGGAGGGATACCGACTTCATTGTCACGATCTTGCCCGAGCCTGGACCGGCTCTGTGATGTCAGCCGACACTGATGTCTGCTAAAAATGGGTCACAGGAGCGCAGAACAAACTGCACCCTTGTGATCCACAGGAGAAGTACAGCCCAACAAGCTTTGGCTGTACTTCTCCTTTAAAAATTACATAAATGAGTTTGCTACATTGTATTTCCTGTGTGAAGGAAAAAAGATGCGCTAATTAGATAAATAAATAAATAAGTAAATGTGAGAAGGATTATGAAAATCAGTGAATCAATCTCAAACACCTAAATAAATTATATAATAAATAAATAATAGTGGGATAGAGGTGAATATTAAACAATAATATATAAAATAATAAATAAGTGTCCAATAAATGTATAAGACTCCTAGTAGAGGAGATCAAACAAAATATTGTGCATAAACAATCCAAATGATAGTGAAAAGGATTTTGCAGGATAAGTCCATAAATCTGTGTAGACTTCCTCCTCCACCAAGGAATAGAAATAAATCACCGCAAACAAGTGCTCATGGATGGCACCTTACCACAAAATATTGATCTCCTTAATCAAAAAGAGATCGGAATAAGCATGGGTTCATATATCATCAGATTCCTTAAAGGTCGATATCAGCAGATCCAGCATCCAGCCTCACAAAAAATAAGCCAAAAAAGAGATCGCTATAGTATAATAACGTTTAATAAAAATCAAAGTTAAAAGACAGGCAACGCCAAATGGCCCCTTACTTGCGAGGTGCCTATACCCGGCACTGAGGCTGGTCTGCGTTGGATGATTTGGGGGAGAGGTCCAAGCTGCAGGAAGGATACAACGGCGTGCGTTCCACCTGTGTGTATGCGAGGACCAGCAGAGCCGGAACCGGAAGTCCGTCCGTAGGAGATAGCGTGACCAATGCGCCTCGACGTACGTTTCGAGATTGACTCGTCGTCAGGAAGCGTCATTGGTCACGCGTATGGGCCATTAATATAGGCCGTCCAATCAGATTAAAGTGGGAGGGACAAAAAGATAATGACAGCCTCAGTCCCGCGCCAAGCAACAAATGCATACAACAATGCATTGGCCAATCAAATCCTATATGTACAAAGAGATATAGACTAATACAATTGTATCACAACAATCCTAGGCTACTAGACAATATTATAGAAGGAATAAATGATGCCTATAATCGGAATTATGTCGGATAATACTATACATAAAAATCACATTTAATTATATTAAATTATAAAATCGCATAGAATAAACTTAAATAGTAAAATGTAATAAAACCAAATAATAAAAATCTAAATTGGTCTATTCATTGGTTATAAAACAATTTAGATCAAGATCAATGTTTAAACCCAGAGGTCGCATGGTTCGCAGCCGATGCAACCATTTAGTTTCGTTCTGGGACACTGTCTTTTTGAGATCTGTACCTCTCCAATGGCTAATTACCCTGTCAATACCATAAAATGTTAAAAGTCGTGGGTCTCTATTGTGACACTCATCAAAATGTCTAGATACGCTATGGTTGGGGAATCCCTTAAGAATGTTCGCCACATGCTCATTGATACGCACCTTAAGTTCTCTAGTGGTTCTACCCACATATTGTAACTTGCAAGGGCATTCCAGAACTTAAGGTGCGTATCAATGAGCATGTGGCGAACATTCTTAACCACTTGCCGTCGCCGCACCGTCAAAATACGTCCACAAGGTGGCTCTCCTAGGCGAGAGCACGTAATATGACGTCCTGCCTAAAAGCCGCCACTAGGGGCGCCCCCGACTCCCGTGCGTGTGCCCGGCGGGCGCGATCGCCGCCGGGCACAAGCGATCGCTCGGTACAGAGCGGGGAACGGGAGCTGTGTGTGTAAACACACAGCTCTCGTTCCTGTCAGCAGGGGAAATGCTGATTTTCTGTTCATACACTGTATGAACAGAAGATCAGTGTTTCCCCTAGTGAGGCCACCCCCCCCCCCACAGTAAGAACACACCCAGGCATACTTAACCCCTTCCCCGCCCCCTAGTGTTAACCCCTTCACTGCCAGTGGCATTTTTATAGTAATCTAATGCATTTTTATAGCACTGATCGCTATAAAAATGCCAATGGTCCCAAAAATGTGTCAAAAATGTCCGAAGTGTCCGCCATAATGTCGCAATACCGAAAAAAAAATCGCTGATCGCCGCCATTACTAGTAAAAAAAAATAATAAAAATGCCATAAAAATACCCCCTATTTTGTAAACGCTATAACTTTTGCGCAAACCAATCAATAAACGCTTATTGCGATTTTTTTTTACGAAAAATATGTAGAAGAATACGTATCGGCCTAAACTGAGGAAAAAAAATGTTTTTTTATATATTTTTGGGGGATATTTATTACAGCAAAAAGTAAAAAATATTCATTTTTTTCAAAATTGTCGTTCTATTTTTGTTTATAGCGCAAAAAATAAAAAACGCAGAGGTGATCAAATACCACCAAAAGAAAGCTCTATTTGTGGGAAAAAAAGGACGCCAATTTTGTTTGGGAGCCACGTCGCACGACCGCGCAATTGTCTGTTAAAGCGACGCAGTCCCGAATCGCAAAAAGTACTCTGGTCTTTGGGCAGCAATATGGTCCGGGGGGTAAGTGGTTAAGGGATTCCCCAACCATAGCGTATCTAGACATTTTGATGAGTGTCACAATAGAGACCCACGACTTTTAACATTTTATGGTATTGACAGGGTAATTAGCCATTGGAGAGGTACAGATCTCAAAAAGACAGTGTCCCAGAACGAAACTAAATGGTTGCATCGGCTGCGAACCATGCGACCTCTGGGTTTAAACATTGATCTTGATCTAAATTGTTTTATAACCAATGAATAGACCAATTTAGATTTTTATTATTTGGTTTTATTACATTTTACTATTTAAGTTTATTCTATGCGATTTTATAATTTAATATAATTAAATGTGATTTTTATGTATAGTATTATCCGACATAATTCCGATTATAGGCATCATTTATTCCTTCTATAATATGGTCTAGTAGCCTAGGATTGTTGTGATACAATTGTATTAGTCTATATCTCTTTGTACATATAGGATTTGATTGGCCAATGCATTGTTGTATGCATTTGTTGCTTGGCGCGGGACTGAGGCCGTCATTATCTTTTTGTTCCTCCCACTTTAATCTGATTGGACGGCCTATATTAATGGCCCATACGCGTGACCAATGACGCTTCCTGACGACGAGTCAATCTCGAAACGTACGTCGAGGCGCATTGGTCACGCTATCTCCTACGGACGGACTTCCGGTTCCGGCTCTGCTGGTCCTCGCATACACACAGGTGGAACGCACGCCGTTGTATCCTTCCTGCACCTCTCCCCCAAATCATCCAACGCAGATCAGCCTCAGTGCCGGGTAAAGGCACCTCGCAAGTAAGGGGCCATTTGGCGTTGCCTGTCTTTTAACTTTGATTTTTATTAAACGTTATTATACTATGGCAATCTCTTTTTTGGCTTATTTTTTGTGAGGCTGGATGCTGGATCTGCTGATATCGACCTTTAAGGAATCTGATGATATATGAACCCATGCTTATTCCGATCTCTTTTTGATTAAGGAGATCAATATTTTGTGGTAAGGTGCCATCCATGAGCACTTGTTTGCGGTGATTTATTTCTATTCCTTGGTGGAGGAGGAAGTCTACACAGATTTATGGACTTATCCTGCAAAATCCTTTTCACTATCATTTGGATTGTTTATGCACAATATTTTGTTTGATCTCCTCTACTAGGAGTCTTATACATTTATTGGACACTTATTTATTATTTTATATATTATTGTTTAATATTCACCTCTATCCCACTATTATTTATTATATAATTTATTTAGGTGTTTGAGATTGATTCACTGATTTTCATAATCCTTCTCACATTTACTTATTTATTTATTTATCTAATTAGTGCATCTTTTTTCCTTCACACAGTCTCAAATACTGTGGTTACCCCTCAGAATTTTTTTGGATTGCAGCTTTTTTAGTACTTATTAATTTAGATATTGGCGCGAAATTTTACCCCCCACATTGTATTTCCTGCCATTTCTTTCATAAATATTTATTGTTTTCTACTTTAAGTAGTTAAGCAACTGAAATTTAGCTGGAGGCTATACTGTATGGGCTAGATTCATAAAGACTTACAACGGCGTATTAGTAGATACGCAGTCTTAAGTTCGAATCCGCACCGTCGTATCTGTAAGCGGTATGCTCAAATTGAGATACGCTTCTCTCTTGCTAAGATATGACCGGTGTAAGTCTCCTACGTTGTCGTATCTTAGCTGCATATTTACGCTGGCCGCTAGGGGCGTGTACGTCGATTTACGCAGAGAATATGCAAATGATCAAGATACGTCTTTTCACGAACGTACGCACGGCCGTAGCATGTAAGATACGCCGTTTACGTAAGGCGTTTTCAGGCGTAAAGATAAACCACCAAAAAGATGGCGCAGCCAATGTTAAGTATGGATGTCGAACAGCCGTCGAATTTCACGTTGTTTACGTCATTTGGGTAAGCCGATTCAGAATGGGGCTGGGCGTAGGTTACGTTCACGTCGAAAGCAAGGATTATTTGAGACGTGATACTGAGCATGCGCGCGCATGCTCCGTACGATCGCGCTTCATTTACATGTATGGTAATGAATCGTGAATTCATTACCATACAACACGCCCCCTACCTGCCTATTTTGAATTAGGCGGGGTTACGCTGGGCCATTTGCTCTACGCCGACGTAACTTAGGAGGCAAGTGCTTTGTGAATACAGTACTTGCCTCACTATGTTACGTCGGCGTAGTGCAAATGGGATGCACTACGCCGACCTAAAGATAGGCGGCTGTACGTGAATCTAGCTGTATGTGTATATGCTTTTCTTGCAGATGTTAAATGGATTTAATTGATTTATTTTGTAGCCAGGTGCTGGGCTATGTGGGGGAGGAGGGCTAAAGCCAAGCAAGCCCATAGACTTCTATGCAAGGCGCTGAGCATACTTGTGGTTTTAGATGGCAGCCATATAAATCGGATGAATGGACAATACATATCCCACTATAGTGTACAGTAGGTGGAGAGATGATTTTTATTAAACTGCCTAGGAAAGATCTTCCTCTTGGCACTGAGGGGGTTGAAGACGTATGGACATTTGCCTGCCAGCGGGAGATAATACGAGTAGAGAAACATGCTTGAGACCGAGTAAGGACACTCAGAGGCACAGCCCATATCACAGCACCTTCACCAGTGCTTCCACCATCGATAGCCAGAAGTTTCAGGGAGAGACCGAAGCCCCCCCCATCTACAGCAAGAAATCACTGCAGTATCCTGGGAACTAGTGAGAGGGCTATTCTCCCTTTGCGGATACTGCTAGCAGGGAATGAGCCTCAGAGTAGGACACTATCCAGACTGCACTCTATACTGCACTTATCACAAACCTAGACTGCACCTATATCTCACCAATACCGCATTACACCAAACCTATACCACATCTGAACCACATCTGTCTTACACCTGTGTCGAGTCCACGCTGTACCTATACTGCATGCAAGTTAAATAGGACTGTCATTAAAGCGGAACTTCAGTCATTTTTTTTTCTTTCCATCTATTAAATCCTCTGCCCTTGTTGTTTTAACTTTGGATAGTAAAACATTTATTTATTATTTTTAAATACCTTATGCAGCCCACCTCCTGTTTGTCTGGATATTAGTCTAGGCTTATGACATCAGGCACAGCTCTCACTCTCATGACAGTTTGCCAGGAAGGAAGGCACTGAGGCACAAAAATGCATTGATATTAACATGTTCCATAGGAAACCATGTTAAACAAATGCAAAATGCACCACAAAAATGCATTAGTGTGAATAGAGCCCAATGCCGCGTACACGCGATAATTTTTTGGCATGAAAAAACGTTGTTTTTCAAAAACATCATTTTAAATGATCGTGTGTGGGCTACACATTATTTTTCAGGTTCTGAAAAACGACCAAAAAAAAAAATCGAACATGCTGCATTTTTTTAACGTCGTTTTAAACTATGTCGTTTTTCGGGTTGTAAAAAATGATCGTGTGTGGGCTAAAACGACATAAAAAACCCGCGCATTCTCAGAAGCAAGTTATGAGATGGGAGTGCTCATTCTGGTAAAACTAAAACTACCGTTCATAATGGAGTAAGCACATTCATCACGTTGTAACAGACAAAAAAGCGCGAATCGTCTTTTACTAACACGGAATCAGCTAAAGCAGCCCAAAGGCGAATGGAACTTCCCCTTTATAGTGTCGTCGTACGCGTTGTACGTCACCGCGCTTTGCTAGATGATTTTTTTTAAACGATGGTGTGTGGGCAATGTCGTTTTCATGATGAAGTTGGGAAAACGTCGTTTTTTGGACATGCTGAAAAACAAAGTTTTTTTTCATGCTGAAAAATTATCGTGTGTACGCGGCATAACTTTTTTTTAGGTCCTTACATTTCTACAGCAGTCAGCCATTTATGGAAGTTTAGCTGCAAAAAACGCTTTTGATGTCAGAATGTATTTAATGACTCTAAAACAGTTTTAATACCAAAGTGGTAATATAATAAATATAGCTGTTGAATCTGCTTCAATAGCACTTGTAAAAAGTTTTGACTTTTTTTTAGGCTATGCATTGAAACAATTTAATTTGTGATTTAAAATGTTTGTACAATGTACAGTAACTGATCCCTACACATGATGGTGCTAATCGTCTAGTCTTCCTGTACATGTTTTAACAGAATGATCGTTTTGTAGTCTATGTAGTCTATGTCTATGTAGATTTATAGTGAACAGATTTTTAAATACAGTACAATATAGATTTATATTAAATAAGTACTTCTGTTTAAGTCTGCAACAAACACATTTAGGCATTGGTCTTTGATCGTGGTTTTGTTATATCATTCACTGATGTTGACATCTAAATGTGAGTTGATCATTTTCTGGAATAAAGATATTTTCCTGCAAAAGCATTTATTGTAAACCCAACAACAGCTTGCATTTACCTAGTCAAAGGAATTGGAGAATTTGGCCACAGCTCTTTTGGCTATACTTCTCCTGAGGATCACAGGAGTGCATTTAGTTCTGTACTCCTGTGTCCCAGAATCAGCCGACAGCAGGCTAAAACAAAAATTATAAGCGGATGTCACAGAGCCGGTCCAGACTCTGCAGGGATCCTGACAATAATGTCAGGATACACCTAGATGCCTGACCGGCAGCTGGCTCAGCATCTCAATGGGCTGCGGAGAGCCTGAGTCAGCCGGCTGCACAGTCCAGTGATCCAGTCAGCATAGGAAGGGCACAGCAGAGACTGGCTCACAGAAGACTGAGAACTAAGCAATCAGCAGTCTTTGAGAACTCAGGGCCATATTCAGGAATAATTACGGCGGCGTAACGTATCCCCTTTACGTTACACCGCCGCAAGTTTTCGGCGCAAGTGCTTGATTCACAAAGCACTTGCCTGTAAACTTGCAGCGGCGTATCGTAAAGTTGTCCGGCGCAAGCCCGCCTAATTCAAATGGGGCGTGTACCATTTAAATAAGGCACGTTCCCGTTCTTTGCGCGAATTTACGGCGCCCTGACATGTTTTTTAAACGGCGACGTGCGTAACATACTTTCGTATTCCCGGACGCCTTACACAAAAAAAAAATTAAAATTCGACGCGGGAACGACGACCATACTTTAACATGGATGGTGTAATTTTACACCATCTAAATAGCACTCTTAACTTTATGACGCGAAAAACCGACGTAAGAGAATGCGACGAATGCGCGTACCTTCGTGGATCGCCGTAAACAGCTAATTTGCATACCCGATGCTGGAAAACGACTCAAACTTCACCCAGCGGCCACCGGAAAATTACACCTACGATCCAAAGGCGTACGAAGCCGTACGCCTGTCGGATCTATGCCAAAAGCCGTCGTATCTTGGTTTGAGGATTCCAAATCAAGATACGACGCGGCAAATTTGAAAATACGCCGGCGTATCAGTAGATACGCCGGCGTATTTCTGCTGTGAATCTGGCCCTCAGTTCTCGGTATAGAGCCATCAGGGGACAGCTGCAGCATCGAACGATGCTACAGCCATCTAGGCGAGTATGTGTGTTTGTTTTTTTGCGTGCCCATACTTCTATGTTACTTGAGTATGCATTAAAAGAGAACACAACACTGCTAATTGAGATCCTTCTTACATTACCAACACACCATTTACAAAAATAATAATCATGATCATGCAATACTACACCAAAATTTATTTGATATAATTTATACTGAATTCTCAGTTTTTCACATATAAAAGGGTAGACAGGACCAGTATTTAGAAATATTGAAAATGACTTTGGAAATGACATTAACAAGTAAAAGGTGTACATGAGATTTTAGTGCTTGTGTTTGCATATACCCAATTACTGTACAGTAACTGTAAACTGGACTATTTTTGTGGAACTATTGTCCTCATTGGAATTTTTCCCCTGCATTACTGTTCTGGGGACAACCCAAAATGTGCGATTTTCTTTCACTGTCACTTTTAGTAAACATAACAAAAAAAGAAGGGGACACAGACAACAATTTAAAACTTGACAGGTGTTATAATTACTCTCCATTTACAACAAAACATTTTTCCTTCAGATGTAGTTTAGGTTTCGGCATTCCCACCAGTGCTCAAATGCCACCAAGAATTACTGGCAAGACAAAAATTCAATGATGGCAAAAACCACAGCAGATGAGACAGGCAAACAGACACACACTACAGGGCATAAACTGGTACATGCAACTCAAAGAACAATGTAGGTATATACTAACAGACACAAGGGGAGTCGACCTGCAACAAGGAAACACACAACAGAGAAATGAGGGCAGGATTAAGTCAAGAAGGTAAGAAGAACAAAGGAAAATGAAGATAAGCGCAGACTATGAAGAATGTATCTGGAAGTAAAAAGAGTAATACAACGACTTAACGCAGCCAAAATAACAAAGGTAGGCTACATTAACTAGACTAAACATAGCTACAGTATATACTCGAGTATAAGCAGAGTTTTTCAGCACTTTTTTGTGCTGAAAATGCCCCCCTCGGCTTATACTCGAGTCACCTTTTTGCGCCTGATGTCCTGGAATTTGGGGACCCTGTACCTGTCAGTCCCCTGGACCCCAAACTTGGCACACATGTAGCCCCACTCTTACTCTACAAGTGTGCAAAGTTTGTTGTCTGGGGGACCGAAGGCCGGGCACCCCTTCCTTAGACTCCCATGTTAAACGTCAGACTAGTCATGGGCATAATGAGGCATGTGCACAGTGAGGCATGCACATGGACACAGTGAGGCAAAGTGAGGCACAGTAGTGAGGCATGCACCATGAGGACTGGGTGCTGCCTAGGAACACCTGAATTATATGGGGAAGAGTGTCTACACATTATTTGTGGCACCAGTACATTTTAATGCTTGGCACAGGCAGAGAAATCACAACCTGTTATGTACTGTTACTCATAGTGCTTGAGCAGTGGTGGTCAACCTTCTGAGTGCATGGGGCAGCAAGTGATTCCCATGATATCACCAAAGAGTAGTACTTAACATACAATAATTGTAATGCTACAGAAAGCTCTCAGGCATGCAAATGGAGACAGTCAAAGACTTCAGGCATGCTACAACTGAAAGTCAAAGACTGCAAACATGCTATAAGAGTTATTGAAGACTAGGGGGTCATAGACTGGAGAGACATAATATGAGACTGCTATATCCCTTTACAAATCAATGCTGGTGCAATTTTGCTCCCTACAGCCCTCATATTATTGGTACCACATTGCCACATTTGATATTTCTCTTTGAAAGGTCCATTATAAATGATCAGAGGTGGGGGATCAGCAATCAGCGGTCTTTGATAACTCAGTTCTTGGTATAGAGCCATCAGGGGACAGCTGCAGCATCGAATGATGCTACAGCCAACCTGTTATGTGCTGTTACTCATAGTGCTTGAGCAGTGGTAGTCCACCTGAGTGCATGGGGCCGCAAGTGATTCCCATGATATCACCAAAGAGTAGTACTTAACATACAATGAATGTAATGCTACAGAAAGCTCTCAGGCATGCAAATGGATAGTCAAAGACTTCAGGCATGCTACAACTGAAAGTCAAAGACTGCAAACATGCTATAAGAGTTATTGAAGACTAGGGGGTCATAGACTGGAGAGACATTATATAAGACTGCTACATCCCTTTACAAATCAATGCTGGTGCAATTTTGCTCCCTACAGCCCTCATAATATTGGTACCACATTGCCACATTTGATATTTCTCTTTGAAAGGTCCATTATAAACGATCAGAGATGGGGGGGGGGGGGGGAGAAAAATTATGTATAGCACAGAAAAAAAGTATAGACCAGATGAAGGAGAAAAAGCAATAGGTTCTACTTAGGTACAGAGTGCGATCAGTCTAACACTGTAAACATGCATGCAGGAAAAACAACACTGGTAGGACCCATAAGTGTGGTGCTGCACATTCATTGTCTACCATAGACAATGGAGGTATATCAAGAAAAACAGCTGTACTAGTTAACTGTAGTGGAGGCCCAGCACTGTCCAGATTAAAGGCTGGCTGGACTGTTTTACTAAACTTCACATCTTAAAATACACTCTTCGTCTTGTTTTGTAGTCAACATTGAAGAGCAATACTGCAATACTCTGTGCTGAACTCATATCGAAATCCTAAAACTATATACAGGGATCAGCATTCTATTTGAAATTCTGAGCTAAATATGATTAGTCTTTTTTTACTTTCTCAACTGCAGAATGAAAAATATTGGATAATCTTTCATAAAATTAAACATTAGCATGCATAATGCACAGAAGCAGAGTTTTCTCCATGTTCCATAAATGTGACACATATAGGTCAATCTTTGATAAAAAGGGATTTGTGAACAATGTGAATGCAGCAGTCTTCAATGTAAGACATTACAGTGTTTGCCAATATTTATTCTAAAGCCTACATGACCACTTGAAAAAATAAACAGTATTTTTTCCATCATCGCTGTGGCTAAAGAGTAAATAAGAACTCATTCCAGCCACCTTAACTAGAAAAAAAAGTCCATTACAAACATGGAGAAAGCACAAAGCCAAGTCTTTATATTTACAAATGAATGTAATAGTCTCTGTGCCTGGAAATATATATGACTTGTTAGTGAAAAGTCTTTTTCAAGAAATAATATGATTAGAATACAGGAATATTGTGTACTCAGGGTTGCGTACACAGCTAATATTACTAAACATAAAAAGCAAGTTAATGTACATGAAATATCTTTATTTAAAAATGTAGCTGTGGCACTCCAGCAGCAGCACAACTGCCCGGCCAACTTCTGTCTAAGGCTGGCTAAAAGATTGAAGTGCCTAATCAGACACTTGTCAGTAGTCCTAACATATTCCAATTTGGGATTTTATGGGCTGGATTAAAATTGGATTCCTGACCCTTCTGTATACTAAACCAAAAAGGTCACTTCTCCCCCTGCTCTCTGTTGTATTTTTTCGCCAGCCTTAACCTGGCATTACATGGTCAGATACCCAAGATTGACAGAGGATCGGGCATGATTCTCATCCAACTGTAGTGGCAGCAAACACAGCTTTAGATCCATTACTCTTCCACATAAAAGAGTGTGGCAACAGTTTAAAGCGGGGGTTCACCCTATATAAAAAAAATTAAATTCGGCATAGTAGCGCGAGCTACAGTATGCCTGTCTATTTTTTTATCCCCGTACTCACTGTGTAATTGTATATTGAAGATTCCGGGGAATGGGCGTTCCTATGGAGAGGGAAGGTGATTGACGGCCGGCCCTGGCACGTCACGCTTCTCCGGAAATAGCCGAAATAGGCTTGGCTCTTCACGGCGCCTGCGCATAGCCTGTGCGCAGGCGCCGTGAAGAGCCGAGACCTACTCCGGCTGTCTTCGGGGAGCGTGACGTGCCAGAGCCGGCCGTCAATCATCCTCCCTCTCCATAGGCACGCCCATTCCCCGCGGGAGTCGGAATCTTCAATATACAATTGCACAGTGAGTACGGGGATAAAAAAATACAGACAGGCATACTGTAGCTCGCGCTACTATGCCGAATTTAATGCTAGACTGTTGTTAAGGAGGGTGAACCACCGCTTTAATGTGAAAAGAAATAAGGTGGAAGATCTCCTCGTGATAATGAAATTGTCAAACTAATTATATAAAAGTATATAATAATACTGGTACATCAATAGTGATGAACAAAAAATGCCACAGAGTGCAATCCACAACTAGGGCACTGCCAAGATGGCCGCCGGCACAAGGCTTTTCCAAGAAGAGTGCTGGCATGAGGTTGCTCCCCCATATAAGACCACACCAAAACGGCTGACAACAAGAGGCTGCTCCAGCAGGCCCCCACATTCCACCACCTCATGGACACAGAGTTCACCTAGCACAGGCCCCAAACATGAACCTAAACATGGGGGTCCCAAGGAAAGAGACATTAAGGCACTAAATACCACAGAGAGACCACTCCATCGCTAGGATTTCCACACTAAAACACAGGGATCTTCACCCTCTTGGCAATGAGCAGCCATAAGGGAAGGTTCCCAACAACCTCAAGTGAATTGGTAGGTCCCCTTCAGTTAGAGACTGGAAGCCACTTAATAGTCTGGAGACACTACTGCTGGCTGGCTGGGGCTGCCCGAGGTCACCCAATATACAATACTCCCCGAGAGCATTCCAGTACAAAACAGCACATAAACACCCACACAGGGGAGCAGATGGGAAAAAAAACAAGGGTACCGACAGACCACGCCACTCACACAGGGAAGTGCCTAGTATCCTACTAACCCAGCGGTCAGAGATCACGTGTGTGTCCTTCAATGAACTAGAGAAATATATTTTTTTGCATTTCCCTTCATCAAACATGGTAGCAATTTACTAAACAAAGTTACTATTCATTACATACACTTTCCAAGGTGAACATATACAGTACTTAACTAACAATTGCTTTAGTAAATAAACCCTAGTGTGTAGCAGGTGTAAACATTGGGGGTTTAGCTTAAGTGGTAAATGCGATTGTTAGCGAGTCCACAGCAGCCAGTTGTAAGATTTAAGGGCATGGCAGCCCATTTTTATTAAAGGGAAACAAAATAAAAAGTCCATCCATAGGATTCCCACGCAGGGGTTCTTCTCCAATACAGTTCACAAACACAAAATGCCAAGCTTGCTGGCTCCTAGGCTTACTTCAGCCTGGCTGTACCTGTTAAACCTTGGCCCACTCCTGGCCTCAACAGGATTCTCCAGTCTATTGTCTCCCCGACTTCAGGACTTCCTTCAGCCCCTCTTGGACTCACTAGCCACCCCAGGTCTACTAGCCTCTCAGTCCATCGGCACGAAGTCCCCCCCACACAAGGGATGTAGTCTTGCAGGGTAGACAGACAGCTCCCTACACACAGGTCTGCCTTGCAGCAACAGCCAGCTGCACACACTCCACCTTCCTCTCCCCTCTGTTCTCACCAGTACCTGATTATATTGGCTGTTTTCACCTGAGCACCCAATCTGCTGGCTATTCCCAAGACCTGGACACAGGGCCGGAGATCCCATCCCGCCCAAGTCTATGCAGGATCTCCAAACCACACAGCCCCATTCAAACTTAGCAAAACCCGGAGAAAGCTGCCAAAACAGTTTTCTCCGTTTTAAAGTTATGCCGTGAAGTTCTGCTGTCCACTGACATGCAGACTCTGTGTCCGTTTTTCCTGCGTTTTTATGGTGACCGGGACCCTGACTATTACACAGGGAAAAGAAGACTTTGGATATGTAATGAGCAAATATAGTTGCCCATCATGAACATATATTAATATAAACTATAAGTAAACAAAAAAAAGTTTTTTAACCATTAACCATCATTGATAAAAATATTGATATCAAGGTGTTCCCTTTTACCACTAGGTTCAAACTTATACAGTACGTTTAGTGCGGCACTTGAAAAGGCTGCTCTACCTGCAAAAAAATAAGGAAAAAGGTATCTGCACCTTTTTAAAAACAGAACTGCATGGGAATGTATTGGTGCTTTTGCATTGTGCGATTTCCCGTACCCGAAAATGTGTTTAGCAATGCATAGGGATGCAGCGCATTTTCACTGCAGGTGGTTGTGGATGCGATTTACACGCTCTCCTGCACTTGCAACCACCCACACAAGTGTGAACCTACTCAATAAAAACATCTTAAAAAAAAAAAAATAGAACTATGGGCAAAACTTTTCTTTTCATTTTGGATAGAGTTTGGAAGAGTTATAACCCCTGACAGATTTATTTTCACTGTCGGAGTTAGGACTGCAGAAATATTGGGATGCCTTGGACCAGCTCTGCAGCTTATGCATGCATTTGTGAATGTGTGCCAACTAAACCCCCATTTTTAATGCAAACTGTTACAGGATAATTTGGCTGGCAGATTGGCTGGCGAGTTGAGCTGGGAATTTTCTTTGGTTTTGTTTTGCATGCGCTGCCCTTCCATGTGCTCCTTGCTGTGAAGGCCAGTTATAGGTGGGGGCAATGGGCAGTTGTGTGTTACTGATGTAATATTGGTGAGGGGACACACTGGACATTTTTGCTGCCATTGTGCTATGTGCCGGGTGTCCAGTGTGCCTTTGAGGGTTGGGCTACCTCCAGGCTCACTTACCCTCTATCGATCTATTAGAATGCATGTGCTTCCACTATGGAGGCTCTCATACAGTTACAAGAGTTAGTTAGTTTTTACTTTATGGGGGGACAATGCCCTATAGGTAATGTCACCCTCTCACTTTCATCATTCAACATGTATTACATTTATTAATTTGGATACATGTTTAAAATACAGGGGATTATTTTAACACATATACATACACATATATATATATATTTTGTGTTATGCACACTTGAACGTCTTCCATTAAGGGAGAATAGCGTTATCACATATACATATTTTCATTTAACTATCAAGTATATATGGGTAACATGGGGTTCTGCCTTATGTGGCATAGTAGTCCCCCATGTGAGCGCAAAATTTCAGTTTACTAGGTAATAACGGAGTTTGTTTGGTATACTCATTAGTTGCTATTACCCCCTTCCACCAGAGGAGGCCTCTCTTCCCTCGATCCCCTTTTTTCATTTGAGACCTAGTATAGGCATCTCTTCCCTTAGTACTGCCTATTGAATAAATGCCAACATTCTTATACAATATTACATTTTTTTTTTATTATTTGTTCATTTTAATGTTGTGTCCTTAATTAATAAGGTACGGAAAGAGCGCTACCACAGATCCCTTAAAAAACTTCATGGGTTTAACATTTCTAATACATCTAGCCCTTATTAGAATTGGGGTGGGGAAGGTTGCCTTAGGCCCCATACACACGGTCGGACAAAACCGATGAGAATGGACTGAGGTTCAGTTTCATCGGTCCAAACCGACCGTGTGTATAGCCCATCGGTCTGTTTTTCTTCGGTCCAAAATTTTAAAACATGCTTCAAAACCGAACCGATGGACCGCTGCCCGATCGGTCCAAACCCATGGTTAGTACAGAAAAGCATCGGTTCAAAACCCGCGCATGCTCAGAATCAAGTCGATGCATGCTTGGAAGCATTGAACTTCGTTTTATTCAGCACGTCGTGTGTTTGACGTCACCGCGTTTTGACCCGATCGGTTTTTGGAACGATGGTGTGTACGCACATCAGACCATCAGGCCACTTCAGCGGTGAACCGATGAAAATGGTCCGTCGGACCATTCTCATCGGTTTGGAACGACCGTGTGTACAAGGCCTCAGTGTTCTCCCGATTCATTGATCCCAGGGCAATGGGCGGAAGCATTGTGGTGGCGCTCTCTCTTATGGACGTAATAAAGCAGATGATGGCACCGCCTCAGACGACGTCTATGGTGAAACGCGCAAGGCGGAGTCACGCACATTACGTCACTTCCGGGTAGCGTCAGCTGGAGCGCAAGCTGCGATCTCCAGCTTGGCTGATACACTGTGCCGTGCTTTATCCTGTACACGCCTGTTTTAGATAGAAGGCAGTGTACATTTGATTTATTTTATGTTATACATTTTTTATTGGTGGTAGTTAATAAAAACAACATTTTTGATACTACACCATGGGAGCCATACTTCTTTTTCTCTCAGGTAAATTGGAAATTTGCTGTTGCCAACTTTCTGAGCTTGTGGAAAGCCTGCACATAGCCAATCTGGTGAGTGGTGGAACAAAACAGTGGATGCCTATGAGATCTGGTTTATATGCTGTATACCCCCGGAGGGGTGATTGGAGCTGGTGAGTGGGGACCCATGTAGGGGAGCACCTGTAGTGACCTCAGGATCACCTGTTGTATTATAAAACACCCTTCAATGGGAGACCACGCACCGATCTGAATATAGATGAATAGATATCTAATATTGAATAATTATTGGACATTTATTATCACTTCACTGGACTTTTTTTTATTTGTTTTCACTTAATATTTTTCACTTTATTTTTGGTGGACAGTATTCATGTGATGTGGACCACCATCCTCTTGATATAATTATTGTTGATCTTTAAGGAATTTTTTTTTTACACTCATGGTTTAATGCTAGGAAGCAATTGCTGTATTGCACCATTAATATTCCACTTTAATATTTATAGTTTTCTCTTAGCAGTTTATGTACTGTAGTTTAAGGATTTGGGCTGTACACTGTTATATCCTAAGGTTATCTAAAAGGTATCTGTCACATTGTCAGTAATCAACATGATCACTGCCTAGCTGCACCCAATTATGGATCCTTTACACATTGTCAAGACAACATCCTGAGTCACGGTTAATAAATTCCTAATAGGACATATAGTTCATACTTTTATCCTCAACTAGCCCCATGAAGATCACTCTTTAGGGTTAGGCAGCGCCATTACCCCCATTTTTCTTATCACATTTACAAGAGTTAGGACTGCAGAAATATTAGGGTGCCTTGGAGCTTACGCCAACTAGCAGAGAAGGGCAACCAAACTGATAAGAGGCATGGAGGAGCTCAGCTATGAGGAAAGATTAGAGGAACTGAATTGATTCTTTCTTGAGAAGGAGGATAAGGGGGGATATGATCAACATGTACAAATATATAAGGAATACATATAGTGAACTTTGTGTTGAGTTATTTACTTTATGGTCAACACAGAGCATAAGGGGGCACTCTTTACACCTAGAGGAAAAAAAGAGATTTCATCTCCAAATATGGAAAGGTTTCTTCACAGTAAGAGCTGTGAAAATGTGGAACAGACTCCGTCCAGAGGTGCTTCTGGCCAGCTCAGTAGATTGCTTTAAGAAAGACCTGGATTCTTTCCTTAATGTACTTCATATAACTGGGTACTAACATTTATAGGTAAAGTTGATCCAGGGAAAATTAGGTTACCTCTCTGGGATCAGGAAGGAATTTTTTTCCCCTGCTGTAGCAAATTGGATCATGCTTTTCTGGGGGTTTTCGCCTTCTTCTGGATCAACTGTGGGTAGAGGATTGGGTATATGGGATTGTATGATATTTTTTATTTACTGTATTTATTGGCATATAGCACTCACTTTTTTACCCTGAAAATAGAGGGTAAACTGTGCCTGTGCGTTATACGCAGGGGGCTGTGGAAAGTTTTTTTCCTGAAACTTCCCTCGTAAAGTTAGGGTGTGTGTTATACGCCTGTGCATATTATATGCCGATAAATACGGTATTTATTTTTATGGTTGAACTAGATGGACTTGTGTCTTTTTTCAACCTGAATAACTCTGTAACTAAACCCCTGTTTTTAATGCAAACTGTTAAACAGGATAATTCGGTTGGTAGTAGAATGAGCTGGGAATTTTCTTTGGTTTGGTTTTAAAAAAAAGTTTTGCCTTTAGTTATACTTTAAGTTATACTTTAAGAACGCATCAATGACAAAAAATACCTTAACGCAATACTTTCACCTGCACATATATTTTATACAACATGTTTGCTTCTCCTTAATATGTTTGCGATAATATTAAAAGGTGGTGGTATTTTTCTCCTTGATATTACATGTTACCTAAACCAAACAAACATATAAGCACAAATATAAGCCTTGCCCTAAATATGATGGTTTTTGAAAACAAATACATTTCCATTCAATGCTTCACATGCATATGTGGAATTTAGGAAATAATCTATTACACCTCATCCATCACTTGTTCCTCACAGTACGCCAACAGATTTTCAAAAAAATGGATGAACACTCTAATCAAGACCAGGCCAAATACATCATTGCAATAATGAAACTGGAAATTAAAAAGTAGTGCCTTCTGCTAGAGTTCTTTTATTTTACCTTATTTTTGATAATTTATTTCACAAATGTAATCTTCCAGGGAGATGCAATTTCCGTTCTATTAAGCGACTGTGGTTTTGCAAACAATTCAAACTAATCTATTATAATAAACTATTGATTACATTTTAATGATTTCAGTATCTTCACTTTAGATGCTTCCTAAAGGATTAGTCAAACCAACTAGACCAGATACGCAAAATGTTTTAGTAAAGAACAAGAAAGCTAGTATTGACAATTCTATTTTATGAAAGAACACCTAATCGCCTTGAAATGTATATGCAAAAAATATCATTGACAGAGGAAAATAATTTTTAGGAAAAAATATTTACCATTACAATTTAAGAGCAATACCTTCTTTGGAGCAGACCTCATATTAAGGGTGATATCTGATCTTCATAAAAGCAGTATATTAGTTGAATACCTTATAAAGAAAATGTGAAAACTCCAAATAAGGCCAATGCACATTTACATCCTAGACCTACAGTAATAGCTGCTATCCCATCCTTGAGATGGGATAGCAGCTATTACTGCACAGTGCCTTGAAAAAGTATTCATACCCCTTAACATTTATTGGGATTTTTTTAGATAGACAACACAAAGTGGCACATAATTGTGAGGTGGAAGGAAAATTAAATGTTTTACAAATAAATATAAAAAAAAAAGTGTGGCATGCATTTGTATTCAGCCCCTGAGTCAATACTTCGTATAACCACCTTTCGCTGCAATTACAGCTGCAAGTCTTTTTGTGTATCTCTACCATCTTTGCACATCCAGAAGGAAATTGTTGCTAATTTTTCTTTGCAAAATAGCTCAAGCTCTATCAGATTGGATGGAGAGTGTCTGTTAACAGCAATTTTCAAGTCTTGCCACAAATTCTAAATTTGATTTAGGTCTGGCCTTTGACTGGGCCATTCCAACACATGATCACGTATTGATCTAAAACCATTCCATTGTAGCTCTGCATGTATGTTTACGGTCGTTGTCCTGCTGGAAGGTGAACCTCTGATCCAGTCTCAAGTCTTGTATGGACTCTGAAGCCCTTACATGCGATCGGTCCATCCGATGACTGTTTTCATCGGTTAACCAATGAAGCGGACTGATGGTCAGTCGTGCCTACACACCATCAGTTAAAAAACGATCGTGTCAGAACGCGGTGACGTAAAACACAACAACGTGCTGAAAAAAACGAAGTTCAATGCTTCCAAGCATGCGTGAAATCTCTTTTCCTCTAGACATAAAGAGTGCCCCCTTGTCCTCAGTGTTGACCGTAAATAGAATAACTCAACACCATAGTCCATATTGGTCCCATAAATAATGAAGAAGGGAATTTGGTTACAAAAGACAAAGAGAAGGCAAAAGTTTTAAATGCATACTTCTCCTCATTTTCACACCATCTCCTCACTGTGCCCACCCTCCAACTGCAAAATGGCATCAATCTCATGGGAATCCACCCTCCATTTTTTATCTTATCCACAATAGTGGTTTTCAGCTATTCGATTGACACTCAAACACCCGAGTTATATTTCCCACGGGGAATCTTGACTAAAAAAATCCTCCACAAATGGTACTATACTTATTCTTTAAAAAATGCGGTGCTATCGACTCTTATGTGACTTTAAATAAATAAATCCAATAAAGGATGGAGATTTCATTCAGAGCTTTTTTGGCTCAACTCAAACTGTTCAAAGCATCTTCTGTTATAAATATAGTTAGGATTCCCGACCTCAAGCTTGCATTATTGGGTATAAACATGGATTCCCGGCCTTTCGAGTTCCACATGGTGCTCACACACATATTCATTGCTGCTAGGCTGACAATTGCCCCGTTCTGAAGACAACCTTCAGCCCCTGATCTCTCTACAACAATACACACTTTAAATGAACATGCCACATATGAGTACATGTTTGTAAAAGCCCACCTTTCAGTAGATACAGTGCCTTGCGAAAGTATTTGGCCCCCTTGAACTTTGCGACCTTTTGCCACATTTCAGGCTTCAAACATAAAGATATAAAACTAATTTTTTTTGAAGAATCAACAAGTGGGACACAATCATGAAGTGGAACGAAATGTATTGGATATTTCAAACTTTAACAAATAAAAAACTAAAAAATTGGACGTGCAAAATTATTCAGCCCCCTTAAGTTAATACTTTGTAGCACCGCCTTTTGCTGCGATTACAGCTGTAAGTCGCTTGGGGTATGTCTCTATCAGTTTTGCACATCGAGAGACTGACATTTTTGCCCATTCCTTCTTGCAAAACAGCTCGAGCTCAGTGAGGTTGGATGGAGAGCGTTTGTGAACAGCAGTTTTCAGTTCTTTCCACAGATTCTCGATTGGATTCAGGTCTGTACTTTGACTTGGCCATTCTAACACCTGGATATGTTTATTTGTGAACCATTCCATTGTAGATTTTGCTTTATGTTTTGGATCATTGTCTTGTTGGAAGACAAATCTCAGGTCTTTTGCAGACTCCATCAGGTTTTCTTCCAGAATGGTCCTGTATTTGGCTCCATCCATCTTCCCTGTCCCTGCTGAAGAAAAGCAGGCCCAAACCATGATGCTGCCACCACCATGTTTCACGGTGGGCATGGTGTGTTCAGGGTGATGAGCTGTATTGCTTTTACGCCAAATATAACGTTTTGCATTGTTGCCAAAAAGTTTGATTTTGGTTTCATCTGACTAGAGCACCTTCTTCCACATGTTTGGTGTGTCTCCCAGGTGGCTTGTGGCAAACTTTAAACAACACTTTTTATGGATATCTTTAAGAAATGGCTTTCTTCTTGCCACTCTTCCATAAAGGCCAGATTTGTGCAGTATACGACTGATTGTTGTCCTATGGACAGAGTCTCCCACCTCAGCTGTAGATCTCTGCAGTTCATCCAGAGTGATCATGGGCCTCTTGGCTGCATCTCTGATCAGTCTTCTCCTTGTATGAGCTGAAAGTTTAGAGGGACGGCCAGGTCTTCGTAGTTTTGCAGTGGTCTGATACTCCTTCCATTTCAATATTATCGCTTGCACAGTGCTCCTTGGAATGTTTAAAGCTTGGGAAATCTTTTTGTATCCAAATCCAGCTTTAAACTTCTCCACAACAGTATCTCGGACCTGCCTGGTGTGTTCCTTGTTCTTCATGATGCTCTCTGCGCTTTAAATGGACCTCTGAGACTATCACAGTGCAGGTGCATTTATACGGAGACTTGATTACACACAGGTTGATTCTATTTATCATAATCAGTCATTTAGGTCAACATTGGATCATTCAGAGATCCTCACTGAACTTCTGGAGAGAGTTTACTGCACTGAAAGTAAAAGGGGCTGAATAATTTTGCACGCCCAATTTTTCAGTTTTTTATTTGTTAAAAAAGTTTGAAATATCCAATAAATTTTGTTCCACTTCATGATTGTGTCCCACTTGTTGTTGATTCTTAAAAAAAAAATTACAGTTTTATATCTTTATGTTTGAAGCCTGAAATGTGGCAAAAGGTCGCAAAGTTCAAGGGGGCCAAATACTTTCGCAAGGCACTGTAGATTCCATCATATCTGGGACTCTTGGTTGCGTTCTCCCTGATGCTCTGTACTGCAATAAACACTTATTGTATATCAATCTGCTCATTATAGCTTGTTGTGCCTGGGAATCCCCACCTTACCCATCTTATTATCTAACCTAGGCTCATTTTAATATCTGTAGAACTCTGATGAATGCTGACTAATGCCTCTATTCAGACATCCCTGTAGACACTTCCTGTATTTATGGTATTACGCTGGCCCCTCCCTTACTTACTCACCTCCTTTCTACCTTCCTTCATCCCGTCTCCCATCTCCCTCTCCTACGCTTACTACTTTGGAAAATTTGTGACACACTGTTAGAGTCATTTCTTTGTTACCATTACCTAGTCAACTTGCTTGTACTGTTCCCCTTTCTCAATAAAAACCTATTACAACTAAAAAAGGGATTCACAGAGATAAAATGATAATTCTCCCACTCTACAAGACTCTGGTCCGGCCGCATCTGGAGAATGCCATCCAGTTTTGAGCACCAGTCCTCAAGAAGAATGTGCTGGAACTGAAGAGAGTCCAGAGAAGAGCAACAAAGCTAATAAAGGGACTAGAGGATCTCCGCTATGGGGAAAGACTACAAGCATTGAACTTATTCTTTCTGGAGAAGAGACGCTTGAAAGGGGATATGATAGTAATGTACAAATACCATACTGGTGACGCTAGCATAGGAAAAAAAAATTTCCGCGAAAGAGAATTTACAGAGACACGCAGCCATTCACTGAAATTCGAAGAACAGTGGTTTAAATTTAGAGGTAGAGGGTTCCTTAATGTCAGAGTGGTAAGGATGAGGGCTACTCTCCAGGACTTGGACTGGGAGGGACTATTGGCACCGATGAACACAGAACAGAAATGGGAATTCTTCAAAAAGACTGTGTGGAACCTCACTACAAAGTATGTTCCCATGGGCAATAAGTTTAAAAGGCTAAAAATAAAACCTATGTGGCTCACGGTCAAAGTTAAAAAAGCTATAAACAATAACAAAGTAGCTTTTAAAAAATATAAAAATGAAGGAACACTAGTGTTGTTTAATTGTTAAAAAGAATATAACAGGATATGTAAAAAGGAAATCAAGGATGCAAAAATTCAAAATGAACGACAGATTGCAAAAGATAGTAGGACAAACCCCCAAAAAATCTTCAAATATATTAATAGTAAAAAGGTGAAGTCCGAGCATGTAGGCCCCTTACAAAATAATCTAGAGTGGGTGACTGGGGACAAAGAGAAGGCAAATTTATTAAATGCTTTCTTCAGCTCTGTGTATACAATGGAGCATGGGGGAGCTCATGTCCAAAATGGGGGTGGGAGTGACACAGCCCCAAATCCACAATGGCTCAAAAGTGATATGGTCCAGAAATATTTAGACAGAATAAAGGTGGATAAAGCACCTGGACCTGATGGCATCCATCCATGGATCCTAGGTGAGTTGAGCTCTGTCATTTCAAAGCCACTGTATCTAATATTTAGGGACTCATTAATGACAGGAATAGTACCACTGGATTGGAGCAGGGCCAATGTGGTGCCCATATTTAACCACTTGCCCACGGGGTTAATTCTGGCACTTCTCTCCTTCATGTGAAAATCACAATTTTTTTGCTAGAAAATTAATCAGAACCCCCAAACATTATATATTTTTTTTTACCAGACATCCTAGGGAATAAAATGGCAGTCATTGCAATACTTTTTGTCACACCGTATTTGCGCAGCGGTCTTACAAGCGCACTTTTTTTGGATAAAAATCACTTTTTTTAATTAAAAAATAAGACAACAATACATTTTGCCCAATTGTTTTATATATTGTGAAAGATAATGTTACGCCGAGTAAAATGATACCCAACATGTCACGCTTAAAAATTGCGCCCGCTCGTGGCATGGCGTCAAACTTTTACCCTTAAAAATCTCGATAGGCGACGTTTAAAAAATTCTACAGGTTGCATTTTTTGAGTTGCAGAGTAGGTCTAGGGCTAGAATTATTGCTCTCACTCTAACGATCGCGGCGATACCTCACTTGTGTGGTTTGAATACCGTTTTCATATGCGGGCGCTACTCGCGTATGCGTTTGCTTCTGCGCGCGAGCTCGTCGGGACGGGGCGCTTTAAAAATTTTTTTGGGGGTTTTCTTATTTATTTTTATTTAGTTTTATAATTTTTTACACTGAAAAAAAAAAAAAAAATTGATCACTTTTATTCCTATTACAAGAAATGTAAACATCCCTTGTAATAGAAAAAAGCATGACAGGTCCTCTTAAATATGAGATCTGGGGTCAAAAAGACCTCAGATCTCATAATTAGACTTAAATGCAAAAATAAAATAAAAAAAAAGTCATTTTTTCAAATGACAAAAAAAAAAATGTTTCTTTAAGAGGCTGGGCGGGACTGACGTTTTGACGTCACTTCCGCCCAGCAGAGCTATGAGGACGGGTGAAGGAGATTTCTCCTTCAGTCCCGTCCCCGCTCAGCTGCCGGACACATCCGATCCCCTCCGCCGCTACCGACGGCTCCGGTAAGCGGCGGAGGGCGCGGGAGAGCGGCGGGAGGGGGGGGCCCTCTCCCGCCACCGATAACTGCGATCTCGCGGCGAATCCGCCGCGGAGACCGCCGTTATCGTGTACACCACCGCCCCCTGAAAAGATGAATATCTCGGTTGTGGCAGCAGCTGCTGCCGTTATCGAGATATTCAACTTTAAAAAGAGGACGTCTTTTTGACATGGGGCGGTGGTCAAGAGGTTAAAAAGGGAACAAAGTCTTTACCAAGTAACTATAGACCTGTTAGTCTAACTTCTATAGTTGGGAAGATACTGGAATGTTTAATAAAAGACCACATGGATGAGTTCTTGCTGGAAAAAAACTATTTAAGCAGCAGACAGCATGGATTCATGAAAGACAGAAGTTGTCAGACAAACCCGATTTCCTTTTATGAAGAGGTAAGTAAAACCCTGGACAGAGGCGTGGCTGTGGACGTGATATATTTGGATTTTGCAAAAGCGTTCGATACAGTTCCGCACACACGGCTCATGTGTAAGGTAAGGTCTACAGGATTGGATATATCAGTTTGTAAATGGATAGAAAACTGGCTGAAAGACAGAATTCAGAGAGTCGTGGTTAATGATTCTTACTCCGAATGGTCCAAGGTTATCAGTGGTGTACCCCAAGGTTCAGTGCTGGGACCCTTACTTTTCAATATATTTATAAATGATATTGGGTCTGAGATCAAAAGTAACATTTCTGTCTTTGCAGATGACACCAAGCTATGCAGTGGAATAACGTCCTTGCAGGATGTCTCCAATTTACAAGCCGACCTCAATGCTCTGTCTAATTGGGCGACTGAGTGGCAGATGAGGTTTAATGTAGATAAATGTAAAGTTATGCACTTAGGGACTAAGAATATGCATGCATCATACATGCTAGGGGGGAGTACAACTGGGGGGATATGTAATGGAGAAGGATCTGGGGGACTTGGTAGATCATAAGCTCAATAATAACATGCAATGCCAAGCTGCGGTTTTCCAAAGCGAGCAAAGTCCTTTCTTGTATTAAGAGAGGTATGGACTCCAGAGACAGAGATATAATTTTGCCCCTGTACAAATCATTAGTAAGACCTCATCTGGAATATGCAGTTCAGTTTTGGGCACCAGTTCTCAAAAAGAATATCAGGGAACTGGAGAAAGTGCAGAGAAGGGCAACCAAACTGATAAGAGGCATGGAGGAGCTCAGCTATGAGGAAAGATTAGAGGAGCTGAATTTATTCACTCTTGAGAAGAGGAGAATTAGGGGAGATTCGATCAACATGTACAAATATATAAGAGGTTCATACAGTGGACTTGGTGTTGAGTTATTCACTTTACGGTCAACACTGAGGACAAGAGGGCACTCTTTACGTCTAGAGCAGGGATATGCAATTAGCGGACCTCCAGCTGTTGCCAAACTACAAGTCCCATGAGGCATAGCGAGACTCTGACAGCATCAAGCATGACACCCAGAGGCAGAGGCATGATGGGACTTGTAGTTTGGCAACATCTGGAGGTCCGCTAATTGCTTATCCCTGGTCTAGAGGAAAAGAGATTTCACCTCCAAATACAGAAAGGTTTTTTCACAGTAAGAGCTGTGAAAATGTGGAACAGACTCCCTCCAGAGGTGGTTCTGGCCAGCTCAGTAGATTGCTTTAAGAAAGGCCTGGATACTTTCCTAAATGTACATAAAATAACTGAGTACTAAGATTTGTAGGTAAAGTTGATCCAGGGTAAATCCGATTGCCTCTCGGGGGATCAGGAAGGAATTTTTTCCCCTGCTGTAGCAAATTGGATCATGCTCTGCTGGGGTTTTTTGCCTTCCTCTGGATCAACTGTGGGTATGTAGTTGGGTGTATGGGATTGTACTGTGTTTTTTTATTTTGTTTGTTTATTTTTTGTGGTTGAACTGGATGGACTTGTGTCTTTTTTCAGCCTGACTAACTATGTAAGGATGTGGAATTCTCTTCCACAAGCAGTGGTATCAGCAGGGAGTTATAGTTTGATAGGGCACCTTAATGATCACAACATACAGGGATATACAATGTACTACTGACATGAACACAAGCAAACTCACACGTCACAGGTTGACCTGGATAGATTGGTGTATTTTTTGAGCCTTACCAACTATGTAACTATGTAACTGTAAGGAGACTTAAAAGATCACTAAAGGAAACATTTTTTTTGCTGAAATGACTTTTTACAGGGTATAGAGACATAATAGTTAACGGATTCCTTTTAAAAACGATTAAAAATAGATAAAAATCAATCATATATTGTGCCTCCTAGATGCAAAAACTAAACTGAAACTAGTTTAGTCTTTGCATGTTATTTTATGCCTCTGTGCTGGACAGTGCCATAGAGAGTCATGGCTAGGTAAACGAAACTAAACTCTCCCATGACTTTTTTCATAAGGAGCCAGACAACCAGGAAGTGTCCAGAACAGAGAGGTATTACAGAAACATCAGAGCAAAAACGAGCAATGAGGACATGAAACCAGGACTGCAGTAATGTAAAGGAAGCTATTTAGCTAAAAAAAAAAAAAAATCCTTTAGTGACCCTTTAACCAGATTTTGATTGGTTAAATAATATGACTATTTTAACAGTAGAAGAATTCAATAATGTTATAATGCCAGAAATGCATACATACCTGTCTTCAATGGTACAATCCTCTAGTGACATTGTGGGCAACTTTTATTGGTACTGGGTTAGTAGATATATGCTGTACAGCAAATCCTGTGACACTTCTATCCATGCAGTGCTCTTGGTGACCCACCACCAACAGGTGAAGTGCCTGCTCACCTCAGATTTCTGATCCCACCACAGAGTCAGATATACCTTTGACAGGTCCTGCTAATGGGGAATGTAGCAAGATCTCCTTGTCTTATTATCCTCCCATGTAAGGGTATATCTGCCACCTTTCCTCTTCACATGTCAGTCCTCCACATATAACAAAGCAAAAACAAAAACCAGTGGTCTCTGTATTCCCACATTTATTTTAAATATACTGGATTAAAAGCACTCACAAGAGCTTACAAAATAACAGGCATGTAAAACTATTCAGCTCACCACAATGACACTGGTGATCACTGTGTAACATTACAGGTTTTGGCTCCACACCCTCACCATACGCGTTACGCCCTCTGATTGGCCTTCTTCAGTAGGTGGGGAGCTGACCTCAAACAAGCCCTTTTATAGTATACAACACACTAAATATCCGGAAGTGACACGGTCTGTGCATTGGGCATGGGGTAGGATATTGCTCTGCCCATCTACACACAGAGCACTCCTCCCTCCTCCTCCTGCTGCTGCCCCTATCACAATCGGACTTCCATTCACAGTTCGCACACGAGTCCCAGAAGTGACGCATCAGACCAGACACTTGAGGTGAAGCATCGGGTCTGATACCCACTTTAACCACCAAGTTGGCTATGCTAGGGAAAAGGACAAAACTAGCCAACTGTGGAAATGATGTGCCTGGTCTCCCAGGGAGTCTCCCTGCGGTGGAATGATCCACAACGGGGTTACCAAAATTGAATTGAATGTAATGCCTAAAAAAAAATGAAAAATTACTAATCACGGCATCGCACCTTGTCACCTCCAAATATATAGCCCATATTAAATGTACAATGCAATAAAATAAAATAAAATAGCATATAAAAAAAACTAAAAATATAATCCATACTATTGTGCACATAAAGGACATGATGTATAACTTCCAGGATGCAAAAATGTTATATAAAAAATTATTACCATAATATATTTAAAATATATATGTAAAAATATAGGTATATAAAAAACTCAAACACTGTGGTAGATAGACATCTTTTCACTTAAGAGGTACATACTAATTTAATCAGAAAGAAAACAATTCAAATCAAAATCTACATTTATACCCAAAGGTGCTAGTACTTTGGTTTCATAAATCCAAAAGGACTCTTTTACTTAGTTGTCTGGTAATATTTCCTCCTCTCTTGTATAACTAGTGTTGGTAAGCACCTAAAAACATGGGACCAAGAACTACAGAACTGTGCTTATTGGAGGAGACACCATATCTAATGGTGGTCACTGGTCAGCATCAACATTTTTCATATTCGCTTCAGCAACATTGCTTTTTTTGTGTGAAATTGAAGGGATCACCAACTAAGAATATTTGGGGGCTATTTTTACTTAGAAAAATTGACCTGAATTGACTTCAAACATCCAGTCACATGCAGAGGCATTTTAAAAATAATAATGATCTTTAACCTGTAAGTTCAACTTTACAGAACATCTGTAAGGTGACCTTACACTGGACATCCCCCAAGGTCCCACTGTACCAGAGTCCTGTGATCCCCTGTTGTCAAACCCCGGCAAGTGGCTTCACTGGTCCAGGGATTTGAAATCCCCATGGCTTGCTCTCCTCGCAGCACTGACAGGACAAGCAAGGCGGATTCTGATTGGTCAGCACCATCCATGTGATGGGCAAATTCCCGGAGCGGTGAAGAGTCTGAAAGCGGGGGATCACAGGACTCTGGTACAGTGCAACTGGAGGGGATGGGGAAGGGCTCCAGTGTAAGATCACCTTACAGATTTTCTTTAAACACAATTGAATGGCTGAAGTGAATACAGCTTCTTTTAAAGCAGAACTCCACCCAAAAGGGGAAGATATGCTTTAAGTTCTCCTCCCTTCATCCCCTGCCACATTTGGCAAGTAATTTTTTGGGGTTACCTAGTTTTGACAGAAATTTTTTATCACCCCCTCCCTCTCTGCAGTCTTCTGAAATACAGGAAACTGTGGGACTTGTGCATTCACAGTGGGCAGCCTGGTGTAAAACCAAAAGCAGCACAGCTGGCTGCCCACACCAGGAACCCGAAGGCTAGGGAATAACTAGCCTGGGTGAGGACGGCACTGGATCCCGGACAGATGAGCTACAGGATTTGAAGCTGCCGACTTATTTTTATTTATTTTTTCAGAGGAAATAACCTCTTTAAGCCAAGTAAAAAATGCACTCTTTTAGTAAATAAATTATTATGCATTCATATCCCAGTATGCTCAGGCGACCATTGCTACAGCCTTGTCACAGTGAGAATACAGTGCACACTCATTGGGCATTCATGTACTCGCCTAAAGGTAACCTGTCATTTGAGAAACAAGCTTGTAGCCACTGCTGACCTCACCTTCTAAAAACCACAACCACATTGCCATATTTAGTTGGTGCAACTAGGGGTTTACCTTGTGTAGTATTATACTGCCAAAACAATAACGTGGTTTATATTAATACTATATGCCTTGATCATCTTTGTTTCCTGGCTAAACAAAGATGCTGGTGAAGTTCTGTTCTATAAAAAGATATACAGTATGTTCTATAGAGTCCTCTAAAAACAGAATATATTTACCTTTTTTGAAATTATTGCTCAGTACTTGTATTAAGGTAGTGATCTTAAATATTACACTGTAGACACAACATTCATTCATTTCAGCATTCATTTAGTTTTACTAATGACTGAGACATTAGTAGAACAAAACTGCTTATTTCTTCCAATGATGACAATCTCAGAGGATTTGTAGCTGTTATTCATAGCATTGTCATTAATACCACTGAGGGAAATGGAAGCAGAATAACCCAGAACTGCCTAAAACAATTTGTAACAATATAGCTGAATACATACTGTAGGCACAACATTTTTTGCTGAATGCAATACAATCTATTTATATTTTTATATTGTGCAAGAAATTAACAATCATACCAGAAAAAACACCCATCTCCTTGTGTATTTTAAAGCTCAACTCCAGGTTGGATTGAACTTTAAACAGTTTGTTGGGACCAAACTGGTCCAAATGAACTATTTCTTTCACCAACAGGTATATTGTGCTGTTAGCACTGTATAAACTGCACAGCACTACTTTCCAAAGTGGGCTGATAAAAGTTCATTTGGATCAGCTTGGTTCAAAATAACTGTAGCGCCCCCTTACTTTCAGTACGGGCACTACGCTAGTTAGTGGGGAATGGGAGAGTTATTTTGCTCCCATTCGTAATTTGTTAAATTATGGGCTGCTGTCATTCCTGAACTGTCCTGTAGGTCAGTCTGCACTCCAGGGATGCGATCCCATCCCTGGGCGGCAGTTGGTGCTAGAGGGGTTCTGGCAGAGCCACTTTTCCCCAGCAGCCAATTAGAGGTGTTTTCCCTTGCGGAGCATGCTGGGGGAGGGTATATCTGTGGCAGACGCCATTTTTCTAGGTTCTTCACGGGTTCCTGGTTCGGCACCCACCTTTAGGGTGTGCGCACATCGCAGGCCCCACCGCTATGGCCGACCGGGCCTGGGGTCGCGCGCTACGCAGAGTTCTAGACTCTGGGCCCTTCTAGCCTGGAGTGACTGATGCCGTTAAGGGGCCTCAGTGACTAACTGGGTCCCCCTTCTACTGAGGAGATCCCAGGCTGTATGCCGTTCGGTTTAATCGCTTGCCGACCAGCCGCCACAGTTTTACGGCGGCAGGTCGGCTCTGCTGGGCGAGATCACGTAATTATGTCATCTCGCCGAGCAGCCAATAGGGGCGCGCGTGCCGCCGGAGGCGCGCATGCATGCCCCCGCTCATCCCTGAAGCCGACGCGCGTGCCCGGCAGGCCCGATCACTGCCGGGCACCCGCGATCGCTCGTTGCAGGTCCTGTCAGGGGGAGAAATGCCTGATTGTCTGTTCATACAATGTATTAACAGCGATCAGTCATTTCCCCAAGTCAGTCCACACCCTCCTTCAGTTAGAACACACCCAGGGAACATAATTAACCCCTTCCCCGCCCCCTAGTGTTAACCCCTTCCCTGCCAGTGGCATTTTTATAGTAATCAATGCATTTTTATAGCACTAATCGCTATAAAAATGTTCTAACTGTGAGGGTATAGGAATGACTGGAAGAGGAGACACATTGTTGTTCCTACTTAGTAGGAACAAACGATATGTCTTCTCTGACAGAACATGCATTGGGTTCCCCGTCGTGCAGCGGGCGTGCGCGCCTGTTCTAGCCTTTAAAGGTACAGATGTACCCACGCGGGGATTCGCGGGAACAAACCGATTTGGCGCCTTTTATCGGCGTGAGCCGGTCGCCAAGTGGTTAAAAACACCACTCACAAATCTTCACTGTCAGCATATCACATTAACACACCGCTCCATCACAGAACTTAAGTGGTACTTGTATTGCCGGTTCGTACCAAATGCTTCAGATGATTGATCAACCGATTGGAGCTAGATAGTTTAACTTTGAAGTCCAATCCAGACTATATAAAATTGTCCATATAAAAAAATATATATATATAGTTTTTCAAACAAACAATGTCATAGACCTGTTTCGCCTCTCCAATCTAAGCACTGAAGTGTGATCTCCATAACCGTACCATTGGTGGCAAGACAGTCTCAATAGAATTAGCAAGCAGTATCAAATGACCTCTTGCAGTTGGTAGAAAACTAAACACACACCAAACACACACCAAAAAGAGATTGGGCCAGATTCAGGTACATTTACGTTGTGCGGCGGCGTAACATATCCCAATTATGTTACACCGCCGCAGGTTTACAGCGTAAGTGCCTGATTCACAAAGCTCTTACCTGTAAACTTGCGGCGGTGTAACGTAAATCTGTCTTAGAAGTATCTTACCCTAAACATTAAAGGGTGCATTGAAACCCAGAGGATAGTAGATGCAGACAAAACTCTTAATTTCATGAAGAGCTTGTCACAAGTCAATGCTTGAAATGTGAACGTGTCTTGTTTGACATCCCAAAATGATATGAGATTAGGGCGAAAGATCCATTCCTAACTTGAATTCCTTTATACTAACAGCTTAGTCATCAGAGAAAAAGGCTTTCATTACCTTGTCACTGTTAGAGGCAATTTGGTGAAGCCTTAGGTTGGCAGTGGCAACCATATTATGAGTTCCCTAGAGAAGATCAATTGCTTCTTCTTTTGTAGGCAGAGATTTGAGCCTGCCATCTACGTAGAAATTCCTTTTTACAAATTCCAGTCACCAAAAAAAAAAAAACGGACATGGTTATAACCCTCTCTCACTCTATCCCAAATGAAACAAAAAAATTTTGTCTTTGGTTACAATTTAAAAGTAGAACTATAAGCAATATTTTTAATTTATTTTTTAGCATTTCAAACAAGCTTTATTGGAAAGGTATACATGGTACTTAAGGTACAAACAATAGCAGAAAGCTTCAATACAGTACACAGAATGAGTGTGGTACACCAAAGCTCATGGGAAGGAGTTCAATTAGGCAATCAAAGAATACAAAATACTAAACCCAATTTGTAACACAAGTAGTATAGGAACCTTTTTTTAACAATACCTAAATGATAGGCAGATGTGTAGCCCAGAATAGGGTGTTAGACCATGTTTTAAGGTAATAGCCTGTAGAGAGCGAGAGAGAGAGAGAGAGAGAGTGTATGGAACATGCCTGCAGTGGTAGCCACCCTAGCGGTTGCTATAGGCAATATTTATGACCCATGTTTGTTTATTTTACATATGTGTCCCATTAGGGGGATTTCCCTTTACTTCCTGTCCCATAGCCAAAACAGAAAGTGAAATAAAATCCTTACGAATTAAGGGAATCTCTTGGGGACCCCTCAGAACTAGCATTCCCATTGGAATATTTCATCTTTATTATTATTCTAGGGACAACCCAAAATTTGTGATTTTGAGGACAAATAGAGATGGTAGTAAAGAGGGCAAATCTCCCTAATGGGGGCATAGACAGCAAAAAAAAACTGACAGGTGTTCTAATCCCTCTCCACTATCCAAAACTAAGGAAAAAGTTTTGCCTTTATTTATACTTTAAGTGCATAGGGTTGCATTCATGTTTTTCAGCAAAATGTTTCACTACAGTATGTGTTTAGTTCCTTATGAATATTTCTCACATGCTCCTCTATGCAGATCTGCAATGCCCATACTGTCCTTCAAATATACTGGAGTGAGATGGTACATTTTAATAAATATGCAACTCTCTCCATATGGCAAGTCATACACAGAGTAATATTATAACTCTTATTCTTAATCATTGAGCAAAAGGGTTTTGCAGATCATTTTTCTTTAATAGGACTTTTCACACCATATAGTCAACAGTAAAAAAAAATCTTGCATTTTGCCAAACCAATTTCTTGGGCCGACAACTTTCTTGGTGGTTTTGGTCTCTGCAGTAAGGAAGTTTAATTTCTTTTTTTATTGAATTATTTTTTCTTGGAGTGAACACGGGGGGAAAAATACTAAAACTGGAGCACTCCGAATCTGGTGCAACTGACATGGTAGCCAATCAGTTCTTAACATCAGCTTGTTCAATTAGGCTTTGAAAATAAAACATGGAAGCCGATTGGTTTCCATGCAGAGCTTTACCAGATTTTGCACTCTCCAGTTTTAGTAAATCTCCCCACTGTGTCAGGTTTGGATGTTCTGTACTGGTTAAAAATGTTCTTAGCTTGATTAATGAAAACAAATGCAACGTGTTACATTTTTGTTTTTGGGTTTGGATATGCTTTAATGTTTTGCTTTCTCACACAATTTGCAATGTTTAACATTCATAGGTTGTCTGCTTCATTGCCAGCAAATTCTGAAATTTAGTGACATTCTCCCTGATTTAAACATTAGAATAAACCTTCACCTTTTTGTTCCTAGACATTATGTGCATGCTAAACTATTCTTTTTAAGTAATATTTACACATACCTTCAATTTAGAAGTCAATTTAGTACACCTTAAACTTCTAATGATTTTTGACAATTTTGTTTTAGCTTGTGTTTAGTTTTGTTAAGTTTGTTTACAAGTTTTTAAACAGTTTATCTGTTTACAGCTGGAACTACAGAGGCTGTAAACAGGCTACTCAAACAGATATAGATAGATGTGAAAAGGAGCCAAGAGCTCCACCTGCTGGTTAAAAATAAATATAAAATATGAATATACAATATTTTATATTTACATGACTGAACTATTTTAAGGTGTTATTTTTATTTATTTTGGTTAGACTTAAAATATGTATACAACCACAACACATTTTCTTTGCAGCTTGGTTAATCAAGCTCATTATCGCACAGTGAAGCTTAAAAATAGTTTTTCATTAATTTTCCTTTTGTCTGCCTGTGGATTTAACCACTCCTTTTGAATATTTAATTCTATATTATGCACAATTTCTTTTATTTTTTATATTATTATATCAATGTATGTAACTGAGATTTGTTGCTGATTTGATGCCCCATATGTCTGTCTATTATGTACTGTATTAATAATGCCTTTTCAACTTCAATTGGTTCATCAACCGTACCTTGATTATTGTTATCTTTCACACAAAAGCAATCCACCAACTTGATGGTATGAATGTCAAATTTAATTTAGAGCAGACTGCATTCAAACTTGCGAATGCACCCCTCTTGCGATAAATCCGAGAGCCCCATCTCTCACAGCAATTGGCTGCGAGATGCAGCCCCATTGAAAGCAATAGGAAGTTGATGGCACCCACAGCTAACCACGCCCACTTCCATGTAATCACTCATGCAGCCATAACATGCAAGAAATCATATGAATAATAATAATAAAAACAAATTGCAGTTTGGCTTGCTATTACTAGCCACTGGAAGTCTCCTATACCCGTACAATGCCAGTTTAAAAATATCTAGCCTTTAAAAAAATTAAAACCCTATTATTCCATAAACGCTGGGACCTGTGGCCGACTCCTAAGGCTTCTGTTTGTTTAAATTTTTTAAGTAAATTACGATGACTATTAATTCAGATGTATATATGGTTCACTGCAGTTATTCTTAAATAATTTCCACTCTAATAAGTGGTGGTTACTCCATTGGTCGCTCTTTTTTAGCTATTAGCTTTATTGGTATGCTGACTGGTTGACTTGTTCCCCGACCTGACCGTTTCCTCCCAACCGGGGTGTCGCCACCAGCCAGTAATCGCTATCGGGGCTTGAATATGTGCGGTTAGATTTACTTTTTCCCTTTTATTTTTGTCAATGTCAGCCACAATTGTATCCAACTTCAATTACCAGTAATTGTATAATGTATAACGTCTTATTATGTTAAAAAATGTTAATCGTATCATTTATTTATAAATAAATCGTTCTATGATTAGCTTTATTTGGCAGACTACTTTTGGGAACTTTGGGGGGTGGTGCCCCTGCGCCCCTTATGGCTGGGTTTCAACTGCTCCAATCACAAAAGCAGCATATAAGAAAGAGGATTAAAGATCCACACAAATATCTTATACAAAGGACACTAGCGGTACTCTGGAAAAATACACAGCTCAAACCCTGGAACTAAACTAATCAGCCCTGGAACTAAATGTAGATTGTGTCCAGGGCCAAATCACTCATGTGATTGCTGCATGAGCATAGGTGCACATGTGCATAGGTGCAATTAGCTGTTGGAGCTGGCAGTCTCACATTTCTTTCAATGGGGCTTACCTCACCTACTATGTAGCTATATCAACTACAACATACAGAGTTATACAATGTAACATTGGCATATAATCACACACATAAGTTGGATTGGGCCTACTATGTAACTATGTAGCTAACAGCGGGAAAGGCCACCAAGGTTCTTGCATATAATAACAGGCAAGGTGTATTCGCAAGTGTGAATGTGCCCTTACTACAAAAGAGGCCCCTGGTGTGTAATTTTATTTTCTCGAATCCTCATTTATTGCAACTTTTAAATTTGCTTTTTCTCTGAATTGTTTTTCTAAGGTTTTAAAAAGCAGTGATCTACACACTAGAACCTCAAAAAAATCTTTATAGGTTAAACTGTTAAATGGAAAAACAGAGAAAATAAAAACACAAACAGGCAACCTAACCACGTCTAACCTTTGTAAAAATAAAATAAAAAAAACATACATTGAAAGTGAATGTTTCTAGTTTCTACACTTTGGAATAAAAAAAAAAGGGGGGCAATTCCACTTTTTCCTATGTATTTAATGTGTAACCTTTGACTTGCCATTTTTTTGTTTATAATCATAGATTACATTTTTTAATACTGTGTGAAAAGTGTTATATGTTTTTCTCTTACATGTTGTAATAGTATCTCTGATTTAATTGGGTATATTTGAGTCTGCCATTTCAAACTACTAAAATTCCTAATCAAGGGAGACTTTTGTTGTTGGCTGCCGTTACTTTTTCTAGGCAAAAAACCTTCTGTATGCGATTCTCTCAAACTAGTTTTACCTGACTTGTTGTGGTTTTAACATGCATTGGCAATGTTAAGGCAAGCCACTTAAAAATAAGCTGCTAATAAACCAAAACGTCTTGAAAGTCCGACATGTCATAAAATTGGTAACGCAACTCACTAGAGTGCGTTGCGGCCCACTGCAGCAGACGCGTGTCGCCTTTGTGAGTTGGGGTACCATTCAAAATTAATGGCACATCAATGAAACAATGCACGTTAGTGGGCTGTAGTTTATTTTATTGAAAAAAAAAATGTGCATTACTGAACACTGTAGTGATGCACATGCTAACATCTGCATGTTTTAGGCCCTGCCAACTGCCACCCGCTGTCGAAAGAGCCTTATTGGGCTATAATGCACTTTTATTAACCAGGATTCTAGTAGGTAGTTGAGGCTTATACCCGAAGAAAGGGAAAGCAAGGTCCTGGTAAAACTACTTTGAAGGCACACAAAGTGGAGAGATTTCTGGCTAATAAGGGGCATATTGAAGTGCTTGCTCTTGTTCAGGACCTTTAAACATTTATAATAGATTTGTTTTATCATAGTGCATTCATATTATGAATACATTTGTCAAATACTTATCACACAAAATTATAGCTTTAGTTCTTACTCATTTAAATGCCTATAAGGTCAAAATATGTTTAACTATATTCCGGTTACAATATCAGAAGGATAACATTAGAAAAAAAAAATCAAGCCAATTAGCAAGAACGTGACTTGCAGAAGGTCAGACATTATCTGGCAGAATTCTGAGTGTCCCCATTGCTCTGATTGCATTTTTTTTCTATGGATTACTTAATGTATAGCTTTAGTATCTGTGCCTAAAGCCTCTTGCACACGATCAGTCCATCCGATGAGAACAGTCTGAAGGACCGTTGTCATTGGTTAACCGATGAAGCTGACTGATGGTCCGTCGCGCCTACACACCGTCGGTTAAAAAAACGATTGTGTCAGAACGAGGTGAAGTAAAACACAACGACGTGCTGAAAAAAAACGAAGTTCAATGCTTCCAAGCATGCGTCGACTTGATTCTGAGCATGCGTGGATTTTAAACCGATGGTTGTGCCTACCAACGATGGGTTTTGACCTATCAGTTAGGAATCCATCGGTTAAATTTAAAGCAAGTTGGCTTTTTTTTAACCGATGGTTAAATAACCTATGGGGCCCACACACGATCATTTTTGACCGATGAAAACAGTCCATCAGACTGTTGTCCTCTGGTTAACCGATCGTGTGTACAAGGCCTTACACTTCTTTATGCACTGGTGTTTCAGTCTCAATTACTTCTCATTGTTAAATTTAACAATGACAATGTTAAATGCATGACATTGTTATAGTGGCTTCCTTATCTGATTTTAAACTAAACAAATATTTTAAACAAAAATTTGATGGAAGCATGGAATATCCAAGACGTATATCTAAAATTGGAAGCAGTGATAATTTTGTCTACTAAAATCACACTATTTTAGTCTCCTAAAATATATGACTAAAACAAAAAGACAATTCAGATTTCTAAAATACAACTAAAACAAAAACTAGTATTATATTCAAAACAAAATTGAAATTTGATGTTAAAATTAACACTGCACTACCTCATAAGATTAAGTAAGGGGCATCTAATAAGCTGCTAAAAGAAAAATTATTCTTATTACCGGTAATCTTTTTTTTCTTAATATTTAATGTTGGTAATATATTCAGGTAATATGTGCAATTGCATTACAGCCAATAGAGTTTACAGTTTTTTGGCTTTTTTTATATTTTAAAGTTGCATATCCATTTGTCAAAAAGTTGTATTTTTTTTGTTTATGAAATTTGGTTTTATTTATAAAGAGGTTATATATCAAGGCCCCAATAGCAGAAATAATAACAAATAATTCGATTTCCACTCTAGGAGTACAGTATATAACGATTTTGGCAATTCTAGAGCAATACCCAAATAATGCATTATAATTTAATGAAACACATTCGATTTTAGTCCACTAAAATGTAAGTGGTTTTAGTCAACCTAAATGTACTGGAGATTTTAGTTGACTAAAATAAAAACTATTTAGACTATTACTAAAATACGACTAAAACTAAAATGGCGTTTTAGACAAAAGGCCAAGACTAAATATGAATTGAAATTGGATGTAGAAATTAACACTATTTTATACAGAATGCAATAGTATTAAAAATGATAGCAATTTACAAGTGCAGAAAGACTGCTTTAGGTAAAGTTAGGTTATCTTTCACTTCCACTACTAAAAAAATTATACAGAAAAAAAAAAAGACCTTTCTCATATCCATTTATACAGCTTATTTTCAGTGCTCAAATTGTTAGGGGAAGTACTGAGAATAATTATGTTTTAAACAGAACGCTCATGTTTGGATGCTCCATTTGCTAACATTTTCTGTGATAAAAGTACTAGTTGCAGTGACAAAACTCAGTTAATGATGTACAATTGATTTTTCAATTTGTCTAAGAAAGAAATTTGCTCAGAGTTTCTCACTAGCAATGAATTCAGAATGTTCAAGAAAAACAGACTTCGACCTTTACAAATTGGTAGGCTCCTAAGTATTTGAGTGCATGTGAAGACTTTACATCAATCATTCCTCATGTAAGAAACATGATCTACAAGTGGTGTAGATCTAAAAAAAATGCTAATTTGTCCAGGACAGGACATGCAAATTCAATCAATGAGCTGACCATTCAAAGCCAAAAGGAGTGATGAAGAATCCCAAAATTTAATGATGGGTGTCACTGATCTACGGCTTTGCTGCTGATCTTTCACCTCTATACACAAATTGCAGCAAGCATGCTGGTACATGTATTTCCAAAAGCTTTAACTTGCAGGATTCTGCCTGGTATGTCAGAAGACATGTTCAAGTGGTTATCTACAATTGCAACCTCAATGTGCCGATCAATTGCAGCCAATGTGCCCATCAATTGCAGCCACTGTGCCCATCAATTGCAGCCACTGTGCCCATCAATTGCAGCCACTGTGCCCATCAATTGCAGCCACTGTGCCCATCAATTGCAGCCACTGTGCCCATCAATTGCAGCCACTGTGCCTATCAAACCCAGTCACTGTGCCCATCAAATGCAGCCACTGTGCCATCAAATGCAGCCACCGTGCCATCAAATGTCGCCACTGTGCCATCAATTGTCGCCACTGTGCCATGCCATCAAATGCAGCCACTGTGCCATGCCATCAATTGTCGCCACTGTGCCATCAATTGTCACCACTGGCTCTGATAGGCACTTCCAAGCCAACCAGCTGCCGTTATTCAGATGGCCGATGCCCACCCAGGGGCCAGCCATCTGAGTAGTGGGCGGCAGCGACAATACATAGATTCATGCAATGCATGAATCTATGTATTGTATTCAGTGGCGGTGCAGGAGTGAGAGGGGATGGCGCTCCTGCACCCTATGGACACACCGCCACTGCTACATGCCCAGCCAGGCCATTTTCCTTCCTATTTAAAGCGGGAGTTCACCCATTTTTTTTTTCCTCTTTTCCCCTTCGATTCCTGCTCGTTTTGTCTAGGGGAATCGGCTAGTTGTTTTAAAATATGAGCAGTACTTACCCGTTTTCGAGATGCATCTTCTCCGTCGCTTACGGGTATGGGTCTTCGGGAGCGGGCGTTCCTTCTTGATTGACAGTCTTCCGAGAGGCTTCCGACGGTCGCATCCATCGCGTCACTAGTAGCCGAAAGAAGCCGAACGTCGGTGCGGCTCTATACTGCGCACCGACGTTCGGCTTCTTTTGGAAAATCGTGACGCGATGGATGCGACCGTCGGAAGCCTTTCGGAAGACTGTCAATCAAAGAAGGAACGCCCAGTCCCGCAGCCCATACCCGGAAGCGACGGAGAGGATGCATCTCGTAAACCGTAAGTACTGCTCATATTTTAAAACAACTAGCCGATTCCCCTAGACAAAACGAGCATCAATCTAAGGGGAAAACGTATATTGTAGGGGTGAACCTCCGCTTTAAGCTGGGCTCATTCCACAAGTCATTTTCTTCTGCTGGTTGAATGAAATAAACCTCTTGATTCCCCCATCCACATACTGATAGATTGACTTCTGTATAACCAGCCTGCCCATACATGGATCAAAAATTGTCCGATCCATGCTGAAAAAGCTGAATTTCAATACATGTATGGCCAGCCTAAGCAACTTGGTGTTCCTAGAGAATGGTCACCCAGTGACTTAGAATTCCTAAAAACATTTCTGTGCTTCCCAATGAAGAAGATTTGTAGTGTTGCCCAGTGATTCCTAGTCTACAAATTCCTGGTGTCCAGTGCTTCCTAGTGTTCCTGGCTTTCCAAAGATTCTTAGTGAGTCCCAGTGCTTCCTTGCCATTCTGAGATTTCCAGTAAACCTGCATTTGGAATCCCCCTTGTTCCCATTGACTTTGCAAGCATCTCCCAGTGTGATCTCCAGTCCCCCAGTGCTTCCAAGTAGAGTAGATTCCTGATAATTTACCTTGCAATTTTGGATGGCACTGCGAACTGCTTTCACAGACAATTTTTGGAAGTATTCTTGAGGCCATGCAGTGATGTGCATCACAGAATAATGCCCGTTTTTAATGAAGTGCTGTCTGATGGTCCAAAGATCACAGGCATCCAATATTGTGTTTCTGTGAATCCCTGTATGCCAGGGACAAGGATGATTCTCAGAATTATTTGAAGATATTATATACTGCAGATGATGATATATTTAAAGTATTTGCAATTTTATTATGAGGAACAATATTCTGAAATTGTTAAATTTTTAGATGCAGCTTTTCACAGATTGGTGAGCCTCTGCCCATCTTTATTTGTGAGACACCCAGACTCTCTAAGATGCTCTTTTTATATCCCATCAGGTTACTGACCTGTTGTCAATAAACCAAATTAGCTGCAAAATGTTCTTCCAGCTTGCTCTTGTTAGTACCACTTACTTGCTCAGCTTTTTATTGCCCTGTCCCCACTTTGAGATGTGTTGCTGCAATCAATTTCAAAATTGACTTTTTTCTTAACATTTTTAATTTAAAATACAGTAAATAGATGTGACTTGACACACACTATATAAAACACATAGCGGCCTCCAGGGCAGCCATCACAAATTGTGGGGCCCCTTACACAGCTTTAGGCAGGGCCCCCCTGGAGCAGAGAACCGGGGGGGGGGGGGTGTTCCTGACGAATGTGAAAGTGTGTAATCTCTTCTCTCCTAAAGCAAGATAATAGGGGGGTGGGGGGCCAGCCGGGCCCCTGGGGAACATCGGGCCCCTTACAGGTGTAATGCCTGTACCCCCTGATGGCGGCCTCCATTCCATATTTGGTAGGTAGAAAAGAAGGGTTTGTGGGACTTCTCAGGAGAGAATAACATATAAATGAAGTTACAGTACATGATTTATTACAAAATATCTGATATGTATTCAATATTGTATCAAAAGATAGGTTGTCACAAGACTTGCACTAAATATGCTGCTCATAGCATGCAATACAAATAAAAAATATACATGGCAGATATACATGGTAAAATAAATCGATTGAAGAACATATGTAATAGAGACAAGTAACTGTTGGCATCTAGTGGCACTCTACGCGTTTCTGAAGAATAGTTATTAATATCTAATATTCTTGCATCTCAAGGGCGTTTCTGAATGAACAGCATTCATAGTCAGGTTGACTTGAAATAACATGCAATTTTATTATCACACAGGTGGCATCATAAACACAATGAAAAATAGTATAAAGTTCAGTTCAGTGTAGATAAAAATATATGAAATAGAATAGATAGTGCTGTAGCAAGCTTATGAAAGCATGTGTGCCGTTTCAGGCTCCACCGTGTCTCCTCAGAGTTTTCCAAAGTCAAGAAGAAACAGGAAATTACGTTCTTCTGTTCTCCTCGTCCGTCTGAGTAAATATGTCAGTGTTATCTTTCAAAGTGGGTGTGAGTGAGTGTGTCTGTGTGTGTGAGTGTGAAATGTAAGTGCGACCTCCCATCTTAAAGCATAGCATACATATATATATATATATATATATATATATATATATATATATATATATATATATATATATATATTACAAATGAACGTCATGACCTAATACTATCCAAACTTGGACCCTTTAGACCCTTGTATGGCACACATTAATTTCTGCTATGTTCAGCAATATGTTATACCAAAAGGAACATCTTAGCACATACGAGAGTCGTATGGAGTTGGATTGACAGGCACACGTGACACTTTATACTTAGAATGATGTGCTGATGATGTAACGTCATAAACTACATAATCTATACTGTATGAACATATATTACCAGCTATAACTTCATTAAGTAACTATATACTAATACATATTAGTATGACTAAGACTTCACTAAAACGAACTTAATAGATATAAACAAGTATATTATTGATCTCACTACGTAAATACAGATCTATTCTGAATCTCTATTCTTGTCACCCTACACCAAGATTCCTTATGTGTCATACTCAAATTGCTAACCAGAAATATCCAGTAATGCTCAGCTTTAGATTGAAGAATCATGTCATATCAATTGATGAAGGTCATTCACTCATACCTAATTATTATGATTAATCATAAAACCAAATATGTTTTGCAAGCTTGCCATAAATTATGAATTGCTGAATTATGAATTTGAAACAATATTCTAACAGTTTCCTGGCATTACAGCCATTCATCAGGGAGCAGCGAAATGGACCGGCTGTCAGACTTTGAAACCTATACTGGGTGATCAGTGATTGTAACGCTCCCACCGCACTGATCACCCTGATTGCCCAGGTATTGGGTGAAGCATCGGAGCATTTGCCCGAGTACAAGTACTCGGGCAAATGCTTGGTATCGGTACCGATACTAGTATCGGGACAACCCTAGTAGATACCTCCATACTCCATTACAGTTCTTACCCCGATTTCAAACCAAGAGGAGTTTCCATTCTCATTTCTGGAACACCTTCCTGGTCTCTTACAGACAGACTGTATGACGGCCAAGGTAGATATCCCTCCTGAAGGGGAGTGCCAGTGGGCAACCAATAACACCTGCTCATGTTTACCACCCAAACTCTGGTCAGCTCATATATTTAGAGTCTTGTGAGTGAGAACTTGTATAGCGCTGCAAATGCAAACTAAATTGCCTCAAGGCGCTTTGTATCCAGAGTTGTCCTGATCCTTTCAGAAGAGGCAGGTCTTGATTTGATTGATTTGATTTTATTATTTGTAAAGCGCCAAATACAGTTCAAGAACTGTGCCTAAGCGCTAGACAGACCAAATACATATACTGACATTGAAAATAGGCATAACAGATATCACGTACAGGATAGATTAATAAAAAATAACTGAGAAAGTAAGGATCATCTAAACAAAGGGAGAAGAAAAGTTAAAGAAACAGAATAACAGTCCACATTTAAATAAGCAGCAATAAGTCAGGGTGGGCTGATCAGATGGTTAGTAGTAGATAGCACACGCCCCTTATCTATATACATTGAAAAGTAAGTGAGTCTTCAATACCTTGCGAAAATGGATAAGCGAGTTAATGTTCTGCATACTCGCTGGAAGATTATTCCATAGAAATACACCAAAGACTTGGAGAGTTTTTCCACCAGCTGTTGCAAAATTATATGGTTTAGGCATAAGGCGGTTTTGCTTTGCCAAAGATCTTGTGGGAGTATAGTGGGAAACTATATTTGATAAATAGATTGGACCTTGACTCCAATATGCCTTAAAAACATACGTTTTTTCCTGAAGGCACAATGGTTTTCTTCCATTCGGATGATCGTTGGTAACGCGTTCCACAGCCATGGTCCTTGAACTGCAAACCTTCGTTCTTTAGATTTGTATCGAGTCTTGGGGATGCAGCACAGGTTTCGATTCGTCGACCGAAGGGTGTGACCAGGATGGTAGTGTTTTATTTTCTCTCATAGGTATTGAGGGGCTTTTCCTTGTGTGCATTTGTGGGTGAGGCAGAGGGTCTTGAATGTGACCCTATCCTTTACGGTTAGTCAATGAATGGACCTCAGGGACAGGGTGATAGATTCCCAGGGTTTTTCCCGTTATCAGTTTAGCTGCTGTATTCTGGACAACTTGTAGATGCGAAATCTGATATTTTGGTAGCCCGGGGTAGAGGGAGTTTGCTTAGTCGAGTCGAGAATTAATGATTGTACCAACTACTACTGCCGTGTCCTCTTCCGGAATGAAGTGAATGAGTCTACATAGCAGGCGGAGAAGATGGTGGGAGCCGCTGACTACTTGTCTGGAAGATCTCTCCAAATTTGCTAAAGTCTCACCGATTTTAGGAGATTACTATACTGTAGCCTTAGGACCCTTATTTGATGTATTGTATGGCTTGTTGCATCTCATCTTCTCACACCAGAAACACTTCAACAAATTCCTGCAGGCAAAGTGAATGGAAGATATGTGGAGCATCTTACACCCTAAAACCATAAGCTTCATCTTTTTCTCTAAAGCTCATTCAGTCCTACTTTTGTTAATTTATCAGTCCCCACTTACCCATATCACAGATACTAAAATAAAGAATAGGTTCCTCTTTGTACAGTGCACCAACACCTTTGAAGCCATTGTGCTACATGCTGGGTGCTTGGTGTGCTCTTGTACCTTTAAAGGAGGGGTGGCTTCCCTTCAGTTCACCTGCCCCTGTCTATCCATTAAAATGCATGTGCCTCCACTGTGGGGACGCTTATACCATTCATAGGTAGGGGCAGTGACTATTGTTTGTGGGGACGCTCATTGTTTAGTGTTAGGACCACAGATTACAGGGTGCCTTGGCGCGGCTCTGTGGCTCACGCATGCGTTTGCAAATGCGTGCGGACCGAACCCCTGTTTTTAACGCATACTGTAGACAGGTTATATGGTTTTCTTCAAGCTGGTCGGTAAGTAGGCTTGGTTTTTCCCTGGGCATTCCCCAGGTTTTTGTTGTTATCCTCTTTGTACACCTTTTATGCTTAACTTTATTATAGCTGAAAACAAACATACAGTGCCTTGAAAAAGTATTCATACCCCTTGAAATTTTCCACATTTTGTCATGTTACAACCATGTTACAACCAAAAACTTAAATTTTATTGGGATTTGTGATAGACCAACACAAAAGTGGTACATATTTGTAAAGTGGAAGGAAAATGATTAATGGTTTTTATTTTCAATACCAGCTTTGCACATCTAGAGTGACATTTTTACCCATTCTTCTTTGCAAAATAGCTCAAGCTCTGTCAGATTGGATGGAGGTTTGTCTGAACAGCAATTTTCAAGTCTTGCCACAGATTCTCATTTGGATTTAGGTCTGGACGATGCCATTTGCTTTGATATAAACCATTATCTTGTAGCCCTGGTTGTATGCTTATGCCCTGTACACACGATTGGATTTTCCGTCCAAAAAAGTGGGATGTGAGCTTTTGGTCAGAAATGAATCGTGTGTATGCGCCAGCTAACATTTTCTGTCGGAATTTCCACCAGCAAAAGATTGAGAGCAGGTTCTCTATTTTTCTGACGAAAAAAGTTCTTGACGGAAAATCCGCTCGTCTGTATGCAATTCCGTCGCGCAAAAAAAAACATGCATGTTCAGAATCAAGCAGAAGAGCCGAACTGCCTATTGAACTTCATTGATCTCGGCTCGTTGTACGTCATGAACGTCACTGCGTTCTTGATGGCCGGAATTTCAGACAAGATTTGTGTGACGGTGTGTATGCAACACAAGTTTGAGCCAACATTCCTTCAGAAAAAGTTCATGGTTTTCTTGTCAGAATTTCCTATCATGTGCACGGGGCATTAGGGTCGTGGTTGTCCTGCTGGAAGGTGAACCTCAGCCCCAGTCTCAAGTCTTTTGCAGGCTCTAACAGGTTTTCTTCTATGATTGCTCTGTATTTGGCTCCATCCATCCATCTTCCCATCAACTCTGACCAGCCTCCCTGTCTCTGCTGAAGAAAAGCATCCCCACAACATGCTGCTGCCACCGCCACGTTTCACAGTGGGATTGGTGTATTCAGGGTTAGTTTTCTGCCACACATAGCGTTTCGCTTTTAGGCCAAAGGGTTAAATTTTGGTCTCATCTGGTCAGATTACCTTCTTCCACATAAAAATCAAAGTGTTGTGCTGTTACGCAATGATCAATATACAGTCCTGATCAAAAGTTTAAGACCACTTGAAAAATGGCAAAAAATCATATTTTACATTGTTGGATCTTAACAAGGTTCCAAGTAGAGCTTCAACATGCAACAAGAAGAAATGAGTGAGACGAAACATTTTTTGAGCATTCAATTAATTGAAAATAACGAATAAACTGAAACAGGCTGTTTTTCAGCTGATCAAAAGTTTAGGACCACATGCCTTTAAAAGGCCAAATCTGTGCAAAGATGTGGATTGATTGTCATTTTCTGTCAGGTAGTCACACGTTGTGATGGCAAAGGCAAAAAAACTTTCCCTTTTTGAACGTGGTCGGGTTGCTGAACTGCATAAGCAGGGTCTCTCACAGCGCACCATCGCTGCTGAGGTGGGCGCACCATCGCTGCTGAGGTGGGACGCAGTAAGACAGTCATTTGGAATTTCTTAAATGATCCTGAGGGTTATGGAACAAAAAAGTCAAGTGGAAGACCCAACAAAAATGTCACCAGCACTGAGCCGAAGGATCCAATTGGCTGTCCGTCAAGACACTGGACGATCCTCAGCCCAAATTAAGGCCCTTACTGGTGCTGACTGCAGCCCCATAACCATCAGACGGCATCTGAGACTGAAGGGCTTCAAAAACAAAAAACGTCTTCAAAAACCTTGTCTCCTTGAACGCCACAGAACTGCTCGTTTGGACTTTGCAAGAGAGCACCAAACATGGGACATTCAAAAGGTGGAAGAAAGTTTTATTCTCTGATGAGAAAAAATGTAACCTTTATGGTCCTGATGGTTTCCAACGTTACTGGCATCACAAGCAGATGCCACCTGAGATGTTTTCTACGCACCACAGTGGAGGGGGCGCCATAATGGTCTGGGGTGCATTTTCCTTCAGTGGAACAATGGAGCTTCAGGAAGTGCAGGGGCGTCAAACAGCCGCTGGCTATGTCCAGATGTTGCAGAGAGCATTCCTCGTGACTGAGGGCCCTCGTCTGTGTGGCAACGACTGGGTTTTTCAACAGGACAACACTACAGTACACAATGCCCGCAGGACCAGGGACTTCTTCCAGGAGAATAACATCACTCTTTTGGCCCATCCTGCGTGTTTCCCTGATCTAAATCCAATTGAGAACCTTTGGGGATGGATGGCAAGGGAAGTTTACAAAAATGTACAACAGTTCCAGACAGTAGATGGCCTTCGTGCGGCTGTCTTCACCACTTGGAGAAATGTTCCCTCTCACCTCATGGAAACGCGAGGCATCAAGCATGCCGAAACAAATTTTTGAAGTGATCAACAATATCGGCGGAGCTACTCATTACTGAGTTCATGTTTGGAAGTTGGATTTCTGTTTTGGGGGGGTTTAGTTTTTTTTTGGAGGTGTGGTCCTAAACTTTTGATCAGCTGAAAAACAGCCTGTTTCAGTTTATTCGTAGTTTTCATTAAATTGAATGCTCAAAAAATGTTTTGTCTTACTCTCATTTCTTCTTGTTGCATGTTGAAGCTCTACTTGGAACCTTAAGATTCAACAATGTAAAATATGATTTTTTGCCATTTTCCAAGTGGTCTTAAACTTTTGATCAGGACTGTATATAGTGTGCACATCTATTGAAATGTAGTGAGAAAAGGGAAAAATAAGTCCAAAATTACAACTAATGCCCTGTACACACGATCGGTTCATCTGATAAAAACGGTCTGATGGATTTTTTTCATCAGATATCCGATGAAGCTGACTTTCATCAGTCTTGCCTACATATCATCAGTTAAAAAAACGATTGTGTCAGAACGCGGTGACGTAAAACATGACGTGCTGAGAAAAATTAAGTTCAATGTTTTCGAGCATGCGTGGACTTGATTCTGAGCATGCGTTGATTTTTAACCGATGGATTTCCCCACAGACGATCGTTTTTTTATATCGGTTTTTTAACCATCAGATAATTTTAAAACAGGTTCTAAGTTTTTTTCACCGATGGGAAAAAACTGATGGGGCCCACACACGATTGGTTCGTCTGATGAAAATGGTCCATCAGTCCGTTTTCATCAGACAAACCGATCATGTGTACGCGGGATATAGTGAACTTAAAAGAAGTGTCAATCCACTTTTAATCAGTGCAGGATATGCATGTTAAATATATCCCAGGTCTTTACTCTCCGTGACAGTAATCCCGAGTCTGGCTCGGGGTGGAATTCCAGTATCATTAGCGGTATCCCCGAGCCAGATTCAGGATTGCATCGCAGTATCCAGGAATGGAGTTACTTACCCTGTCCCCTGGATCCTGCGATGTCTCCCCACTGTGTGGGAGAGCTGTCTCCTCGCTCGATTCACACAGTGTCCGAGTGCCCCTGAGCTCCGTCCCTGCAACGTTACGACGCACGGGGGCAGGGATCGGCATCAAATTCAAAAACTAAAAACACAGTACACATACAGTATACTGTAATCTTACAGATTACAGTACTGTATAAAATAATTACACACCCCCTTTGTCCCTAGTGGTCTGTCCAGTGACCTGCATGCACTTTTACATTATAAATACTGGCCCAGATTCAAGTAGAATCGCGCAATATTTGCGTGGGCAAAGAGCACATTTTTTTCTCTGCGCCCACGCAAATATTGCGCTTTGCCCGCGATTCACGGAGCAGTTGCTCCGTAAATTGCGCGGGCAATATGCTAAGCAGCCGGGCGCAAGGCTGCCTAATGTAAATGATCCCGCCGGGGGCGGGAATCATTTAAATTAGGCACGCTCCCGCGCCGAGCGAACAGCGCATGCTCCGTCGGGAAACTTTCCCGACGTGCATTGCGGCATATGACGTCGCAAGGACGTCATTTGCTTGTAAGTGAACGTGAATGGCGTCCAGCGCCATTCACGGTTCACTTACGTAAACGACGTGAAATTCGAACGTCGCGAGCGGGAGGCGCAGCTATACTTTAGCATTGGCTGCGCCTGCAATAGCAGGAGCAACCTTATGCTAAAGGCGCCGTACGGAAACTCCGTACCTTGCGTGAGAAGGGCTCGCGCAACTTTTGTGAATCGGTGGTAGTATGCAATTTGCATACTACACGCCGATCACAAAGGCCGCGCCCCCTAGCGGCCAATGCAAGAATGCAGCCTGGGATGTGAAGGCATAAGGAGGCTTATGTTTGTCACATCCTAGGCTGCATTCGGTGTAACGAGGTTCCTGAATCAGGAGCACTCGTTACACCAGAGCAAGTAAGCACTTGCGCCGCGCAACCTATGGTTGCGCGGGCGCAAGTGCTTCTTGAATCTGGGCCACTGTTCTTTCTGCCTGGAAACTGTAGATTGTCCAAAGCAATCAAAAAGGGTCCCTTTATGTCAAAAGTGGTTTTAGACCAGCTAGAAAACAGCGATAATAAATTAGAATCACTTGCAGAATTGAGCGATATCGATTTGTGGGGAAATTCGTCATCAAACACTGAAAGTAATGACAGCAACGCTTCTGCAACTGAGCAAATTTCAGTGTTTTTGATTTGATTACATTATTGAATAATTTTTATTATTATTATTATTATTATTATATTTGTTATAATTATTTATAGTTATTTTTTATTATATTATAATAAATGAGTTTGTGTTTCTAACTTCATCATACCCGGAATGTCTACTAGACTCGGGTTTGGACAAATTTAAATGTGATATTTCTAAGAATTATAGGCTTACAATATAAAAACGCCAAATTTCCATGCAAAACAATTGTACCGCTTTCAGTATCAAAAACCTGACATAATCATACCACCAGGGAGGCCAAGCACTTCAGTGTGCATTCACCCCTCACTACAGGTATAAACACTTTAGCTGATCAGCCAACTTGATTGGCTTCCAGGGAGATATGCCTCACAGTGATTACACTTCAAAGGAACTCCAGAATCCAAACCATTCCACAAATAACATGGAAAGGGAAGATAGACTCATTGCGCAACATTCGTTTTAAAGACACACACAAGTTTATTAAAAAATCTACAGATCAAATGAAACAGGCTGATATGGAAACATTCGTTCATCCGGCACCCTACACGTGTGTAACATCACCGCTGCTCCTAGCCTGATGTATTTTTCATCCAATGAGACTTCTTTTGTGAGGCAGTAAAGTACCTTCTTTCACATGTTTTCTGTGTCCCCCACATGGCTTCTCGCAAACTGAAAAAAGGGACTTCTTATGGCTTTCTTTCAACAATGGCTTTCTTTTTGCCACTCTTCCATAAAGGCCAGATTTGTGAAGTGTACAACTAACAGTTGTCCTGTGGACAGATTCTCCCACCTGAGGTGTGGATCTCTGCAGTTGCCTTGGGCCTCTTGGCTGCTTCTCTGATTAATATTCGTTTTGCCAGGCCTGTCAGTTTAGATGCCATGTCTAGGTAGGTTTGAAGTTGTGCCAAATGCTTTCCATTTTCGGTTGATGCTTAAGATATTTTTTTTATAACCTAACCCAACTTTAAACTTCTCCACAACTTTATACCTAACCTGTCTGGTGTGTTCCTTGGCCTTTATGATGCAGTTTATTCACTAAAGTTCTCTAACAAACCTCTGAGGCCCCGTACACACGACCGAGGAACTCGACGTGCCAAACACGTCGAGTTCAGTGTGGAAGCCGCCGAGGAACTTGGCGGGCCGACTTTTCCCAATGACTAACGAGAAAATAGAGAACATGTTCTCTTTTCGGCCCGACGAGTTCCTCGACGGGTTCCTCGCTGAAAAGTGTACACACGACCGAGTTTCTCGGCAGAATCCAGCTCCGACAGAGTTTCTGGCTAAATTCTGCCGAGGAAACTCGGTCGTGTGTACGGGGCCTAATGGGCTTCAGAGCTGTACTGAGATTAAATTACACACAGGTGGACTCTATTTGCTAATTAGGTGACTTTTGAAGACAATTTGTTCCACTAGATTTTAGTTAGGGGTATCAGAGTAAAGGGGGCTGAATACAAATGCATGCCACACTTTTCAGAGATACTGTATATTCGTAAAAAAATAAAAATTGAAAACCATTTATCATTTTCATTCCACTTCACAATTATGTGCTACTTTGTGTTGGTCCATCACATACAATCCCAATAAAATACATTTATGTTTTTGGTTGTAACATGACGAAATGAGGAAAATGTCAAGGGATAGGAATACTTTTTCAAGGCACTGTACACTTTGGTATTGAAAGTTTAATGAAAGCCTAATACAAGATCGTATAATGGAATTGATAGAGAAAGAACTTCGACTTCTTCTTCACTAATGACACCCCTGCTGTGTCCCCTATGATAAATTGTATTTTTTTGGCTGAACATGCCTGCGAAACTAACTCAAGCAGATTTGCCCATCACTAATCTGTTGATGGTAATATCTTAATGCTGGATGGAAAATTGTGTTATGAGCAATTTTCCTAGCTTGCCCTTACACACTGGAAAAAATTGGCACAGAGTTGAACAGTTCCATAAATTAGAATAATTGGTTCCAGGAATTGACATTAGATGATGTATTCCGAGTTGTTCCATGAAGGCTTGCACTGCAAATTGTCACTATAGCGACATACTCTGAAGCTTTATAAAAAGTGTCATTATCCTGACCCGCTCTGTAATGGCTAGCAGTGAATATTGGCTTTACTATATATTTGCATGTGCTGTTACACATTTAATTCAATTACATTTAATGAGCAAAACATAATATTAAAATAGTATTAAGCATTTGTTCAGCATACTTTTACAGTTCTTCAGTTGCCCAACATTAAGCACATCTCATAAATATATGGGATGGAGTACAGGTTTTATTTAAAGGTCAGCAGTATCACAGAGATAAAAAGGGCTTATTCTTGTTAGAGACAATATAATGTTCCAAAATGTGACTCATTTTGTTATCACTGCATGATCATAGTACTCAAAGTCCATCTATTTTCACCAACATGAAAGATTGACAGAGAACAGACAGTCAAGCTAATGCATAAATAAGGTCTTAGGAAGTATTTGAGTCAGCATAGCAAGTCCCTAGTCATCCAGCCTCTTCAAAGTAAATCTCAAACTGCTATGTAGCAATGTATTATCCAGGGTCACTTGCTTGATGAAAATGGAAATAAAGACCTGCTAGCGAGTAGGAAGAAGCAAATGTTTAAAGAAGCAGAGACGGTAAAGGGAAATTTACACTACCCAGTTATATTTCAACAGATATAGGAAAAAACTCAGATCTTTCATTGTAAATATCAGCATCTTTTAGTACTAAAATCACTGTACACACAATTAATATGAATGCAACTTATTAGTGAACATTTGCCATATTGCTAGTTACACACAAAATGTATATCAGTAAGCTCACAGATATCTGCAAGTACTAAAACAAATTTACGTTGAGGAGCCCAGTAGAAATCATTTTCCAAGGCCAGAATTAAGGCAGCTATTGATTTGCAGCTTAATGGCCTGTTTGAAATGATGACAAGCGAGTTCATTCTTCTTAATAAACGGAGTTTGAGTGATTTTCAATATTATGTAGTGCTTGCATACTGCACTATAATAAATAAATGATACCTTTACATATGTCCTACACAGAGAATACAACTTTTTTATGTCACAGAAAATGCATGCATACGATTCAGTAGTGTTGATTTAAATTAAATGTTAATGTGGTTGTAAACCTCAGCCATGAAATATATATATATAAAAAAAAAGAGCACATTCTATACTGCATACTTGTCTCTCTCTAAAACTGAGTGTCATTTCTCTCTGCTGCCTGGTTCCTCTATTATAAGCATTACTCAGTTCTGGAAGCTTTACCTGATACCAAGATTTAAAGTGCTTGCTTAGTCTAAACTATGTGAAGGGTGCGTGTCCCTCCCTCCAATCAGGGCTTGGAGCTGTGTGAAGACTGACTGTGTGAAAAATGAACCAATACTATATAAAGTATGCTTTCACCGTGCCAGCACAATGTAAAGTATTCTATTTGATGAAAGACAAAGGCTAATATAGAAATGTATATCATTTATTTAAAGTCTGATCTCCAATTTTAGTAAAAAAAAAAAAAGCCTGGTCACGAGTGCAAACCCCCGAGCAACTGGATCAATTAAGAACTGGAGGTTGAAGCCGAAGTTTAGCTTTAATTATCAGATTATATTATAGCTAGGTAATTGAATCAATTTTACCAAATTATTGTCAAGAAAATACAAAATCTAATGCAAATATGGTATGAAGGGTATAATGTGGTGTTCAAAGATGGCTGCCAAAGACATCTCTAACATTTCAGTCCATAGTATGTTTAATCCTTCAGAGACCCAACTATAGAGAAAGTGATGCTACTGTTTATCACGGTGATGATCGCCTTCTCTGCTACTGTCCCGCTATTTTCAAGAGCCTACTGTAGTTAATGAGCAAAAATATAAGCTTGTTTAAAGTTTTTTTAAAATAAAAAAACACTTTATTTTCTCCCTTTTGTCTTTTAAATATATAAAAGCATTCCGTTATATATTTTCGATAAATGCAAAGAAAATGTTCTGATCCTTACAGAAATCTAGTGTTGTACTTTGTTCTGTACACTCTGCATCTTCAGCAATGTTATCAGGAAGTTTTTTAGGATTAAAAATCAACCCCACCCCCCAATCATAGAGAAAATGAGAGGGAGTGTTCTGTAGTCCTAATAAACTTCCCATAATGGGGTGGCAACACTGCTCCACCATTGATATGGTACAGTGAGCAAGCACTGCCACCCCAGAGACAATTGTATTACTGTCAGGATTAAGGAAAATAAACTCTAAAAAATAAAAACGAATGAAGCCACCTGAACCATCTAAGAATGGAAACCTGCAATACATCAGATTTATTCTTAATTTTTTTTTTTTATTCTTTAGGGTTTGCTGACTTTTGGGCCTACTGTAAATGCAAATTTGAATAATTATGCCTTTAAGAAGACCTCCATAGTAATGCCTTTGAGCAAGGGAAGCCAATAGTGAATAAAGACCCCTTTCACACTGGGGCGTTTTTCAGGCGCTTTAGCGTTAAAAAAGCGCCTGTAAATGCCTGAAAGAAGCCTCATCTGCAATCCTAATGCACCTGAAAGATGCCTCATCTACAATGACCGAGTGCTTTCACACTGAGGTGCTGCGCTGGCAGGTCGTCAAAAAAAGTCCTGCAAGCAGCTTCTTTGCAGCGCTTTAGGAGCGGTGAATACACCGCTCCCAAAGCGCCCCTTCCCATTGAGGCAATTTTCTTTAATGCCAAAGTGCCTGAACAACACCCCAGTGTGAAAGGGGTCTTGCACTGTGGTCTGACATTTGATGAATATCACTATCAACCATTACCTGCTGATCAGAGAAGGGTAAATTTAGAGGCAATTGGAAGATACAACAGCAAAATGAATGCAAGTTTGTTTATGGAAAGGGTCAGCTCAGAGTTTTATTACTAACAAAGGGTAACAGCAGGCATATTGTGGCACTTGCTTTTAAGTAGGTCATTACATCCAACAGTACTGGTGTATACATGCAGTTGTAATCTTTTTATTGCATTCTTTTTTATGTTACAGCTATCTAGCAATCTCTAGCAATAAGTTATCAACATTACTAAGAGTTAACAAGTGTCTCTGGTCACCTTTGTATCTTTGTAATAGTAATAATCAAATCTTCCAACATTTGGTTTGACCAGAATTCGGGAAATATAAAAAAAAATTACAAGCTGAAATTTGGAACTTGAAATGCTTTGAGGTCAATGACAGATCATGTTCCCCTTGTACACTTTGGAGGATTGCTAGAAAGTTTTTATCAACCAAAGGGTATGAAAAGCCCCTCTTTTTTGTGATTTGAGATCAACAGGAAAAACAGGGTAAAAATAGTAAACAAGACAGTACACCATTTGTTTTGCTCCTTTTTTAGTTTCTGATGCAATATAAAGTTATGTGCAAAGGAAACCCCAAATAATAGTGGAATACACCAAAATCTCACAACAAAAACCCACAGTTTAGCTTTTATTCTTGGTGCTATTATCAAATCTGTTTTACACCTGTTTTGTAAAACACAAGTAACAACCAACTACACCCAAAAGGAACAAAAGACCATTTGTAAAAAGGAATTTCACTTTTTATCATTAGCATTTGATGAAGGTTTGTCATTCTATCTGTCCAGCAACCCTTCTAAGGGTCAAAAGTGACCAACAAAAAAAAAAAGGTCAAATATTGACTTCAAAGCAATTTGAAATTTAAAATTTGATTTTGAAAAATTCAATTGATTTGGAGTTCAGAAAGAATTGCACCAAATTTAAATCTCAACATTACATGCAAACCTGAGGTAAACTTAATAAACATTTCTAAATACTTTTTTTTTTTTCATTTGTAAATGCAATATTAAATTAGCGTGTCAATTAACCCTTATAGATATATGCTCTGCTTACTTTGACATTCTCTATCATTTGAGTTCAACATACCTGATCTATACAGACAAACACTTATCAGTTCATCATGACGATTTCTACAGGACTGCGTAATATTATCTTTTATCTACAATATGTTTGGCTTTTGAGTATAGGTGCTACTTGCACCAGTACATTTGAAAGCTGCTTAGTACAAATAGGTAAAAAGCAGTTACTGTATTTATTGGCGTATAACACTCACTTTTTTACCCTGAAAATAGAGTGTTATACGCAGTGGTCTGTGTAAAGTTTTTTTCCTGAAACTTCCCTCTTAAAGTTAGGGCGTGTGTTATACGCCTATGGTGCGTGTTATACGCCGTTAAATATGGTAGTTAAGCTCAAGGGCTAAGCACTCCTTATTAACTGAATAACTAGGGATTGGGGGAATTGCATAAATTAAACTCACGTTCCACTTTTGCTGATAAAAACATAACTTATGGTCAGTTATACTATATATACACAATACAATACTCTTTTGCAGCTCTTACCTACTGCCGTTACTGAGACATGCAGTCTAGTCACTTTGTCCTTCCTATGCATATGTAAAAGTATGATCAGCCCCAGAGTTGTAATAAGGAACATATTATAAATACAATTATAAAATAAATTATCTGGCATTAAGCTGCAATAGATTTAGTTTATAGTATGGCACATGATAAATCATACACACTTCACAGTGTATGGGTGTGCATGTACAGTATATTATATATACACACACACACACACACACACACCCCTATATGATAAACAGCTCATTATATTTCCTGATTTCAAGCTAGATTTTGGAAACTGACATTATAATAAATTTACTACAGTTTTTTCTTATCTCTATTTACAACAAATGTGCTACCACTGAAATGATTTGTATTGCTAAATTGTTTGATATCCAAATTGTTAGCACATTGTTTTATATCAGTTTGAGAAGGTTCTGAGATCATTCAGAATTCAATGACAGATGAATTTGACCTGCAGTTGATCTCCTTCTGCCCGGAATTTCCATAGTTTTGTATAGGAATTCAATTCAAACTTAAAGTGGTTGTAAAGGCTCAAGGTTTTTTTGACCTTCATGCATTGTATACATGAAGGTAAAAAACTTTTTGTGCTACAGTCCCCCCAGCCCATAAGTTCCTACGATATACAGGGCACCATCAGGTGGTTTAACTTTCCAAAATAATCTAAAGCTACAAGTTTGGGTGGACCTATTAGGAACGTAATTTACATTCATTTGTGGCCCGTTTCCAGTTTCTAATTATTTTTCTATAGAGGCAGTAATTAAAAGTGAACCGTTTCCAAGTAAAATGAAAACTTCAATGCAAAACAGCACATGATGACTTTTGTTTCTCATGATTCCATTCCTTTTTTGGTCAACACAAATAGTTACACAGAACTAAGGTCCCAAACCCTGCAAGTAATTATATGCATAGTGACTGAACTACATCTCCACATCTTGCATATCTAGTACTGATCAACTTTAACACAAGGTTTATGGAATCAGCAGTAAATAGAAGAGAGTAGTTGCATCCCTCGATACCCCCTGTGGAGTATATGTTGTGAATCTTTAAATAGACTGCTATTCCAGCACCATCGCCTTTAACTTACCCTTAGTTTCCAGTGCAATACAGGCTTTTCACCTGTTCTAAGTTAATGTGATATTCTGCCATCTGCAATACACACTTTTGAACATTGTATTCACCTGTACATTTTAAGCATAATTTAGGTTACATTTACCACACTGTGCATTTAAGCTGAACACAGTTCTCTGTCAACAGTGAAAAATACATGTATACATATGCATTGTAGATAATAGGGAAAAAAAAAAGTGATCAGATTTGATTTATGGATATATATGTTTTTAAAAGATCGGATGAGCTATTTTACATCACACTAAACAATTCCAAATCATTCCCTAGATCTCTAGATCCAGGAATCTATCATGAAACGAAAAAAAAAATGTGTACCTGTGTTTCTGTCAGGCAAAACACAGCAATGTTTCTGAAGAATCCCAGGCAAAACCTTGAAAAAAGGTAAACAGATGGAAAAACATTAGAACAATCCAATTATAATTATTAAAGCAGTGAATATAAAGCACATTTAAAGCTCTGTGTACCATAAACAACTACCATGGGTTTCCCTAGAAAAATAGAATGTTTATTCTAACGGCAAAATCATTTATTGGTGTACAATACAGAACATCGTATGGTATTCAGGAATGTAGGGTTATGCCACTTCATCAGGAGATGCATGTAAGACAAACATCCACTTTTTTTTATGATGCATTACAGGACACAGGATGGTACATGTACTTAAAGTGATAGCAGCTTGCTATGGGGGCACCCAAGCCAAGCTGATGCTCTGTGTATCCATTCAGATGGAGCCGCAGCTCGGCCCGCCCCCCCTCTACTTATTGGCTGACTTTGACAGCAGCGGGAGCCAATGGCGAACTTTGCTGTGTCTCAGCCAATCGGGAGGGAGAGTCCCGGACAGCCGAGGCTCTCATGCAACATTGCTGGATCGAGATGGGGCTCAGGTAAGGGCTGCTGCATACAGAAGTTTTTTTATCTTATTCATAGAACGCCTTTATAATCCACTTTAATATGTACATTACAGGACACAGGGTGGTATTCAGTACCCTGGGAAAGCCTTAATGGTATCAACCCTTGCCTCCCTTGTTGGTATAAAACCTGCTTGATCTTGATGAATCAAAGAAGGTAGGTATTTTTGTAATCTAAGAGCCAATATCTTGCTAAATATTTTCAAATCCACATTCAGCAGAGAAATTGGCCTATAACTACCACATCAGATCTTTGCCATCTTTTGGAATCACTGCTATTGTGGCCTTTACTGTCTCGGGATGAAAAAATAAGTTCTCTCCTATTTCATTAAACATTTTAACTAAAAAAGGTACTAATTCTGGACCAAATAACTTGATTCATATAGCAAATACGTCCAGAACACCATGCGTCTTTCTCGGGACAGATGCCGAAAAAGCTTTTGATCGGGTGGGGTGGGAGTTCTTGTTTTCTGTCTTGCGACATATACAATTGGGTGAGAAGATGATGGGGTGGATTGCAAGTATGTATAAAAACCCTATGGCCCAGGTGAAAGTAAACGGGGTTGCCTCACCTTCCTTCAAGATTACAAATGGGACAAGACAAGGCTGCCCACTCTCGCCCCTGATATTTGCACTGACCATAGAACCTTTCTTATGTAAGATACGGCTCAATAAAGATATTAGAGGAATTGAGATTGGAGATAGACAATATAAAATAACAGCATATGCTGATGATATGCTTTTCTCAATAACAAACCCCATAGTGTCATTACCGAATTTGATCAAAGAAATGGGAATATATGGTAGACATTCATATTTTAAAATAAACTGTAGTAAATCAGGAGGGAGGGAGGGGGGGGGGGTACAGGGGCATGAAGACAGGTAGGATTGAGAGGTATAGAGGTGGGAGAAAGAGTGGAGAGGATTAGGGTTAAGAGGGATAAAGGTCGGGTCATGGGAAGCGTCGCCCCACGGCAGGACACTGAGAGGGGAGACACTGCCTTAAGTGGCCCTTTTTCATTTGTCCTTCTCTTTCCCCTTTTCTCTTCCCCCTCTTTTTGTACTGATGTAGGGATCCAGTCTCTCATTCTCTAGATTCCTGCTCCGTAGGGAGGCAGAGGATGAGGGGATGTACTGGTTCTTAGTAATTAGAGTTTTTGTGCTGTATAGTTTCCTCTTGTCCTAATACTTTCTTTTTTTAATTATTTGAGAGAGGGATGGAAAAGGAGTAATGCTTAATTTAATTATTTGACTATATACTGACCTCCTATGTTAACTTAATGTCAATTCATATGCTCTGTATAAAATGAAAAATGTTGAAAAATAAAGAAATTGAAAAAAAAAAATTATTAGGGTTTTTTGTTTCAATGTATTAAAAACGTTTTACTTTGGAGACACTGAAATTGACCTATAGTTCTAGCTTTATTTATCGAAACATGAAGAACAGTTATATGCCAGGTAAAGGAATGTTTGAATTTAGTGCTTTCTCTTCAATTGTACGATAGGGTTTTATTTGTATAGGCAATCCATTTCTACTTCTAAGAGGAAATAGAGGGTGAGACATGCAGCTGTATTATTGCTAGGCACAATTAATTTTAAATAGTTCTATAGTGCCTAGTTCAGTTTGTTTTTCTTGTCGTCTCGCCACTTTCACTTGTTTGACACTGCCTTGCAATTTACTCACTTATTCATAAAAGTTATAACTCCAAGGGGCTGCATAAGTATCATGCCGAAAGTGCACTTATGATGTTCTGGCTCTGTTAGACCTATGCAGCAGTTCTCTATTTACATTTTTAGCAACTAATAAAAAAACACTTGTAGTATGTGTGGAAAATTTTAAAACTAAAGCATCCAGGCACCAGGATGGCTAAGTGGTTAGTCCTCCTGCTGTGCCGTGAGGGGTTCTTAGTTTAATGGGTACACCCTTTCCTGTGTTTGAATAGTTTTATTCCCATAACACATTGGTAAGCTAACTGGCACTAGGGATGAGACCAATGTTCAATTCGAACGCAATTTCGACTCGAACAGCGGGTGTTCGCCGAATAGCGAACAATTTGGGGTGTTTGTGGCAAATTCGAAAGCCACGGAACACCCATTAAAAGTCTATGGGAGGAATCAAAAGTGCCAATTTTAAAGGTTAATATGCAAGTTATTTTCATAAAAAGTAACCTGACAGTCACATTAAAGGAAAAAAAGTAATTTAAAACTACTTGCGGCTATAATGAATTGTTGGGTCCCGGCAATACAGATAAATGTCACTAAAAAGAGGGTTCTCCCCCTAGTCCACTACCACGCCCTTTGGGTCTGGTATGAATATTAAGGGGAACCCTGAACTGAAAAAAAAATTGCGTGGGGGCCCCCCCAAATTCAATACCAGGCCCTTCAGGTCTGGTATGGATTTTAAAGGGGAACCTCACCTAAAAATGTAAAAATCCATACGAGACCCTTATCCGAGCATGCAACCTGGCAGGCTGCAGGAAAAGAGGGTTGACAAGAAAGCACCCCACCCTCCTGAACTGTACCAGGCCACATGCCCTCAACAAGGGGAGGATGCTTTGGGGATCCAAGACCCCCAAAGCACCTTGTCCCCATGTTGATGGGGACAAGGACCTCATCCACACAACCTTTGCCCGGTGGTTGTGGGGAGCAGGGGGCTCATCAAAATCTGGAAGCCCCTTTAATAAAGGGGACCCCAGATCATGGCCCCGCCTATGAATTGGTAACTGGGTACATTGTACCCCTACCATTTCACAAAAAAAGTGTCAAAAATTGTAAAAAACAAACATACAGCTTGGGACAAGTCCTTTATTAAAAAAATTCCAGCAATGTAATCCATTCTCGACCCGGGATATGGGAAAAAACGCCGCCACAATCCGATTCCACCTCCATGAGAGGCGCCCCCGCCGAATGATGCTACACTGCCCATGACAGCTCTTAAATAGCTGAGGGCGGGGCCACCCATCACGTGGCATCAGAGGGGGGCCGGGTCACCTGTGACGCTGCGGGGAAACCCCCTATTCGTCAGAGGGAGCGGTGGTCACCCACGCACGTGACTGGTGGCCCCGCCCTCAGATATTTAAGAGCCGTCATGGCGGGTGTAGCGTCATTTGGTGGGCGCCTCCCATGGAGGCGGAATCGGATCGTGGCAGCATTTTTTCCGTATCCCGGGTGGAGAATGGATTACATTGCTGGAATTTTTTTTATTTTCTAATAAAGGAATTGTCCCAAGCTGGATCTTGTGTTTTTTTTTTTAAAAAATTACACTTTTTTTGTGAAATGGTAAGGGTACAATGTACCTGTTACCAATTCACATAGGGGAGGCAGGATCTGGGGGTATCCTTTGTTAAAGGGGGCTTCTAGATTCCTATAAGCCCCCTGCCCGCAGACCCCCACAACCACCGGGCAAGGGTTGTGGGGATGAGGCCCTTGTCCCCATCAACATGGGGACAAGGTGCTTTGGGGGTCTTAGACCCCCAAAGCATCCTCCTCATATTGAGGGCATGAGGCCTGGTACGGTTCAGGAGGGGGGCTCTCTCTCGTCCCCCCTCTTTTCCTGCGGCCTGCCAGGTTTGCGTGCTCAGATAAGGGTTTGGTATGGATTTTGAGGGGGACCCCTACACTATTTTTTTTTTAATTGGCGCAGGGTTCCCCTTAAAATCCATACCAGGCCTGAAGGGTCTGGTATGGAATTTGGGGGGACCCCATGCAATTTTTTTTTTTATTTTGGTACGGGGTTCCCCTAATATTTATACCAGAGGACCTGGTAATGGATGGGGGGGACCCATGATGTTTTCTTCAATGACTTATATTTATATTGCCAGGACCTGACAAATTAGCCGAGAGTAGTTTTAAATTACTTTTTTTCCTTTCGAAATGTCATTTTGCGCAGGGACTGTTGTAAACACGGGAAAAACACGGGAAAAATGCACCACTTTACAGGCATACTATAGATACCCCCCAGGTACAAAATTTAAAGGAATAATTCACTTTTATTGTTTTTACTTTAAGCATTATTAAAATCACTGCTCCCGAAAAAACAGTAGTTTAAAAAGTTTTTGTTGCATTGATACATGTCCCCTGGGGCAAGACCCAGGCCCCCAAACACTTATGACGATTAATTGCATATTAGCCTTTAAAATTAGCTGCAAAATGTAAAATAAAGAAATTGAAAAAAAAAAAAAGGAGATCATAGACCCAAACACTAGGGACCAATTATTAAAAAAAAATGTTGTGCGAGCATTGGCAGAGCCATCACAAATCTCCATCTTCTGACCGAAATGTAGTATTTTCCTAAAATACTACATTCAAGAAAATACCACAATAAGGCTACTAGATGGAACTGATGTTCTTATGCAAACATATTAGAAACATTTACAGTGATTATTGGTGATGGCTATACAAATGTACAGACATTAAACATACATAGCTGCATTCAGTAAGAGTCAGGCCGGCGTATCAGTAGATACGCCGACCTAACTCGGAATTTGCGCTGTCCTAAGTTTAAGTGTATTCTCAAACAGAGATACACTTAAACCTATCTTAGGGTGCAATATTTAGGCTGACCGCTAGATGGCGCTTCCATTGCGGTCGGCGTAGAATATGTAAATCACTAGATACGCCTATTCACGAACGTACGCCCGGCTGACGCAGTACAGATACACCGTTTACGTAACGCATTATCAGGCCTAAAGTTATTCCATCAAATAGCTGGAATAGTAATGTTAAGTATGGCCGTCGTTCCCGCGTCGAAATTCGAAAATTTTACGTCGTTTGCGTAAGTCGTTCGTGAATAGGGATTTACGTAATTTACGTCCACGTGGAAACCAATAGGACCGTGCGGCGTACTTTGCCGCAATGCACACTGGGATATGTAGGCGGACGGCGCATGCGCCGTTCGTAAAATACGTCAATCACGTAAGGTCACCCCCATTACCATAAAACACGCCCCCTCAGCTAAATTTGAATTAGGCGCTATTACGCCCGCCCAATTTACGCTACGCCGCCATAACTTGGCAGGCAAGTACTTTGTGAATCATGTACTTGCCTCGCTAACTTACGGCGGCGTAGTGTAAACATGATACACTACGCCGCCGCAAAGTTAGGACGCCCTTTCTGAATCCAGCTAACAATTTTTTTTATAAATATGCCCTACTGTTAGGCTGCATTCTTAACAACCCAGGAATACTAATAATTTATGGTTATGGTTAGAACATAAGATATAAAACAGCTAGCAAACACAGTCATCCATATGACTTGCTGCAATTGCAGCTAAACACGAATTAAAGAAATTTATTTTTTAGTTACGAGTGACATTTAATTTGATGTATTAAGCAAATGGGAGGTGATGTAACATGCCTACTTCCTAACTTTCCAAAGAAGGAAAGGGATGGATTTTTAACTAACATTTTAAATCTTAGGATTTATTTTTGACCAGCTTGTTTTTTATTTTAGTTTGAACACTTTACATGGCTTGCAAAAAAAAATATCTCATACTGAAAAATTACAATGTCAACTGACAGAAACTTGACATTACCCATAGAAATTAAACCCCACCAGTTTTAGAACGTAGGTATAACAAAGGGATTATGGTATATCAGAGAGGAATTCCAGACAAAGGACACCAAACCTTTATCTTTTAAATTCAGATCTACCTCAAATACAAGTTTTGGGTGCATTCACCCTTTAACCATTTACCAACCAGAAGGATTTTCCCCATTAATGACCAGGCCACTTTTTGCAATTGCCAGGGCTGGGCTAGGCTCTACCATCTCAGAGCTCTGTGCTCAGCTGTCGGTTGTTTGTCAGCTCTCTTCATTCCACAGTGAATCACCTGGGGCCATATTCTCAAACAGGTTACGCCGGTGTATCTACTGATACACCAGCGTAAATCGAATTTCCCGCCGGCGTATCATTGTTTTGTAGTCACAAAACAAGATACGCCGGATTTAGGCTAGGATCCAACTAGTGTAAGTCACTTACACTGTCGGATCCTAAATGTAATTCGCCGCCGGCCGCTAGATGGCGTTTACGTTCAGGTCTCATTTGTTTATGCAAATGAGCCTGATACGCCGATTCCCGAACGAAATCGCGTCACCGTCGCTTACATAAGCGTAAGGTTACCCCTGCTATATGAGGGGTAACCTTACGCCAGTCCCACGTATGCCATGTTAAGTATGGCGTTCGGGTCCGTCGTTTTACCAAGTCGTTCTTGAATACGACTTTACGTCAATGACGCACACGTTGGCGTCATTGACGTTTTCCGTCGAGAACTGGAGAATGCGCACTGGGCTATTTTAAGCCCGGAGGATAAGGCAGTTCGAACGGCACGGGGGCGCGCTTAATTCAAATAAAAGCCGCCCCCTTAGAATTACGCGGGGATACGCCGGGCCAATTACACTACGCTGCCCCAAACTACGGAGCAAGTGTTTGGGGAATACAGCACTTGCTCCTGTAAGTTGGGGTGGCGTAGTGTAAATGGCTTACGCTACGCCCGCCTCAAATCTACGAGAATATGGCCCCTGGTCTTCATTTACCACTCGTCAGCTAGCTCTGCTAGCATTTAAACTGCATGGATCAGAGCTTCTGTGCTTTTGCCTTGGTCAACATATCTGGACTCTCTTTGCTGTGTTTTCCTGTGAAAGACTTGCTGGGCTGACTTCCCTTCTGGTTCCTGATCCGGTTTGCTGCACCCGACTTGGCTGATCCCTGGACTCCTGTTTCTCTGGCTTTTTCTGACAACCTGTCCTGGTTACCAAACCTGTTTATACCATTTTACCATTGTACTAAATAGTGTGATTTTTACTGCACTTCTGTCTCAGTCTAATTCATGGTTCCTGATAGAGATAAGGCACTGCATTGTTTTAACTGACAATTGTACGGTCGTGCGACGCTGTACCCAAACAAAATTGATGTCCTTTTTTCCCACAAATAGAGTTTTCTTTTGGTGGAATTTGATCACCTCTGCGTTTTTTATAATTTGTGCGAAAAACAAGAAATAAACGAATAACTTGGGAAAAAAATATATTTTTTTACTTTTTGCTGTAATATCCCCAAAAAATAAAAAATAAATTCTTCCTCAGTTTAGGCTGATCTGTATTCTTCTACATAATTTTTTTTTGGGGGGAGGGGGGATCGCAATAAGCGTATATTGATTGGTTTGTGCAAAGGTTATAACGTCTATAGATTTATGGCATTTGTCTTCTTTTTTTAGAGTAATGGCAGTGATCAGGGATTTTTAGCGGAACTGTAACTCGCAGACAAATCAGACACTTGACACTTTTTTTGGGACCATTGACAATTACCGTATTTATCGGCGTATAACAAACACTTTTTTCCTCTGAAAACAGAGGATAAACAGTGCCTGCGTGTTATACGCCGATATCATGTTTTACCAATAGGGGGCGGGGATCAGGCAGTCCGCCCCAGGAGCCACCCATTGGGGGGGTGTCAGGCTGGCTATCCCACATCCCCTGGCCCTGGAACAATGCTCCCTGCATAGTCTAAACTTGCTAGCCCCTTCTACACCGCTCCTCCTGTGTCCTGTGTCATTGTAAAATGAAGCTTGAAAATATCTTTATAGCTCCGTTTTTTCTGGCTGCTCTCCTCCTCCTCCTCCAAGTGTAGCTTTGATTGGAGGAGGAGAGCAGTCACATGACCTACTGTGTAACATCAGAGGAGAGCAGTCATGTGACCAGGTCAGTGAAAAAGTTGCTATTGAGGTAGATGGAAGCTTCAGTTTGCAATAGGAGTGACACAGGAGGAGCAGTGTGGAAGGGGCCGACAGTGATTTTTTTTTACTTAAATGAAGAGAATGCTGGCAGCACTGTCCCAGGAGACTGGGGGTCTCATGGGAGTTCAGTGTGGCTGTATACTGGATGGGGGCTGTATAATGGATGGGGGGGTGTATAATGGATGGGGGGGATGTATAATGGATGGGGGGGGATGTATAGTGGATGGGGGGGCTGTGTACTGGATAGGTTGATGTGTACTGGATGGGGGGGATGCATAATGGACAGGGGCTGTATAATGGATGGGGGGATGCGTACTGGATGGGGGGGATGTATAATGGATGGGGGGGCTGTGAAAACATTTTTTCCTTAAACTTTCCTTAAACATTTTTTCCTTAAAATTAGGGTGCGTGTTATACGCCGATAAATACGATATATAGAAATCAGAGCTAAAAATAGCCACTGGTTACTATATAAATGTAATTGGCAGGAAGGGGGTTAACACTAGGGGCAATCAAGAGGTTAAATGTGTGTCCTAGGGCGTTTTTCTAACTGTGGGGGGATGGAACTGCCTGGAGTAGGAGACCAATCGCTTTTCATAATCAGTATGAACAGCAGATCTGTCTCCTCTGACAGAACAGTGATCTGTCTGTTTACAGCGACAGATCTCCATTATGTCTCTCAGGAGAGATCGCAGGTGCCTGGCGGACATCACGGATGCCAGGCATGTGCATCGGCTCCGTCATCGTATGCGTGCACACTAGTGGTTTTAAAGTGGCTGACGTACAGCTAAATCGATTCACCAAGGAGAGCCAACCTGCCACAGTATAACTGCAGCGGCTGGTCCTTAACACTTTCCCTACCGAGTCATTGTAAAAGGACGTCGGCGGGAACCCTCCCTCAGAGTGGACGTCATATAACGTCCTTGCATTCTCAGGCAGGTAGGGGGCACGCGCTTATAGCGATTTTTTTTTACCAAAAATATGTAGAAGAATACGTATCGGTCTAAACTGTGGGAAAAACGTTTTTTTAAAAAAATATGATATTTATTAAGTCAAAAAGTAAAAGATGGTATTTTTTTCAAAATTGTCGCTCTTTTGTTTATAGCGCAAAAAATAAAAAACTGCAGAGGTGATCAAATACCACCAAAAGAAAGCTCTATTTGTGGGAAAAAAAGGGCATCAATTTTGTTTGGCCTTCAGAAAAAAAACCCTCAAAACCCATCTATTCTGAAGGCAAAATACAGTAGGAAATGGATACCAAGCACCCTGAGGCGATTCAGTTCGCATTGGTCTTATCCTACCAGAGCATTCCATCTTTTACCTGTAGGTAAGCCTATGAAAAGGCTTACCCTAGAGGTATTGTAAATATTTCCTAAACGTGCACCGTTTAAGAGATATTTAGTGTACATGAAGCCAGTGACATCACTGGCGTGTGCGCTCTGAAGAAACGCTACCCACACACATGCGCACGAGTGACGTCATCACAGCTCCAGACAGTCACAGAGCCGGAGTCCAAAAACTCGGAAGCAAGATGGGTGAAGTTGAGAGCGCCTGAAGCGCTGACATCTTGGCACTGGAAGAGATAAATTTTAACCACTTAACAACCAAGCCATAGCCGAATGACAATGACGACCTCCCAGAATCGCGTTTTCCCATGCACCCTGGGAAGCGCAAATGGGAGTGTCCATGCTCGCCAGGTTCACGGGACCCTGGCACGTCACAGATTGGGATAGAGGGCCAATCCCAGTGGCCCTTTACAACGTGATCACTCCATCCAATGATGGAGCAATCACTGTCAACAATTTATCATATCCCGTTCATTCTGTTGCTGACACCGATCATGTGATCAGAGGAGGAGAAGATGCAGCGTGAGTTTTCTCTTTCTTATTCCAAGTGACCAGCAGCGCCCATCTGTTCCCCAGAAATGCCCCATCTGTGCTACAGTAGGTGCTACACCAACCATGACAGGGCATAAAACATTTCTTGCTACGGCATGTGCACACTTTTGGCCACTGCAGCTAAAGGGGGTGCAGTTGGAGTGGGGGTGATAAATACACATCTTAAATATGGGGTTTTACCACCCCCTAAACGGCAAATGTAAATGAACCATTACTGTTCTGAGCCCCCTATAAGGCTGCTTTCAGACTGATGTGCTGTGGTTTACCTGCACCGCAGTTGGAGCGCAGTGCATCTGCAACTTTCCTCGGTTAGCTGCACTTTGCCATAGCACACCAAAGCTCCTGCATTCAGAAAGTGCACCAAACCCACAGGAAAGCTGCAGGTACGCTGTACTGCACCCTCCGTTTGAGTAAACCACAGCACATCCATGTGAAAGTAGCAGTACAATCTCTGGAGACCGCTAGCCGGGATAAAGAGGTGGAGTGCAGTTGGTATCACTCAGCATAGGACAGGAGCCAGCACTACAGAGGGGGCATCGGCTTATGCAGCTCTTGCTCCATACTACAGCTTTAACATTACAAGTAGTTCCTATGCATTGCACTCTTTGATGCTCTGCAATGGCGGGTCAGCAAGCCCAGACTGCAATCTACCACCTGTCCGTTGATCTACTGGTTGCTGACCTCTGTTTTAAAGGATACGTTGACCTTTCTCCCTATGTTACACCCATGTTTTGCAACATTCAGCATAGGAGCATACTGTACATGACCCCAGGAATCAACTTACATTTGTGTTTGTGTCAGAATCCTTATGTGCACCTTCTGTCTGATTTTCTTTGTTTTTAAAAATAGAGCTGCTGTGCGTTTCTACACCCCACAGAGCCTCAACGCGCTGTGCCATTGGCCCTATGGCAAGAGAACACTTCCCATCTGCCACCTCGGCAGATACGTTTTCAAAAAGCGAGCATGTTCCCTCGGGGCAAAATCATAAGCTCTATGCTCGGCTCACTCTCAGCTGGCTTCCTCCCCTCTCTTCCTTTGTCTCTGTGGGGTAGACAGCTGTAACAGCATCTGCCAGCTTTCCCTGGTGTGCCGTGTGCAGGGAGTGAGAGGATTCCTCAGGTGCAGGTGTCAGTTTTAAGAATGAAATCTTGACGTAGCAGAGTGCTCTTTTCACATCATTTGTAGTCCAGCCGGTCTTCCTGAACTCTTCTAACTGAAGGTCTGTAGTTAAGATTCGGAGCTCAGCTTAGAAGTAGATTCTGCAAAAGCCTCAGCATTGCACACAAGGTACACTAACCATGATTGCAAAGCCTTCTAGGCTAAAATGGTTTAATTTATTCAATACATATTTTTTTTCATATCAAATAGTGCCTTTTTGGAAATTGTATAATTTTTTTTTATCCTTTAATGACTGGCATAGTACCACTGGATTGGTGCAAGGCAGGGGTGCCCAACCCCTGATAAGGTTTGCGACCACTGATGTGGCCCATGACCTCCTGCTCTGGGATAGAATAGAATACCGTTATTAAAGATCAGTTCATTACTAAAACCACAGTGTATATATGGGCATATCATTTTTGCAGTGGTTACTGGGCTGCTTTCAAACTGATCTGCAGGTGCAAAGAAGTTAACCTGCAGGTTACCTGCACTGAGCCATAGACTTTTGTTATTACCTGCGAGTTTGATGAACTTTCTGAAAGTGCACCAAACCTGCAGAATATAATAGAAGTCTATTGCAAAGTGCAGAAAAGCCAAAGGTACACTGTGTTGCACCCGTGGTGAGGGCAAACTGTAGCGCATCAGTGTGAAAGCAGCCTTGGGCCCCTTTCACATGGTCAGTCTGACCAATTGGACCCTCCATTCACCTTTAAGTAGTGGCAGAAATAAACCAACTTGTTTTACCTCCAATAAGACCTGCTAAAAAGTTTTGTGGGCTGTGTCCGTGTCCGCACTGCATATGGAGAGCGGACACGGACATCTCACCCACCCGCTTCGTTTGTGGCCTTGACTTTTGCAATGTGGTATACCTTGGACTCCCTATTAAATGGCTCTCTAAGCTGCAGCTGGTGCAGAACCAGGCAGCTAGGTTGATTACGGGGAGCTCAAGATGGGACCATATATCACCCATTCTCAGACTACTTCATTGGCTCCCATGTGCAAGGAGGCTCGAATTCAAGGCTTTGTGTGTTATGTTCAGGGCCTTCAAACAACAGCCTCAGAAGACGAACAGCTAATTCGAAACGTACGTCAGGCCTGTACGTGTGACGTCACTTCCGGGTGTACGAGAGGTGGTTTGGCTGGAACGCACGCCACTACCTAGGACACACACACCATCACTCTGTGTAGCTAGGCTGAGCCGGCATCTAGGGCGAATTGAAGCCAGCCAATTCAGCTACGAGTGATTTCATTTATCCTCTTTATTTTAGTTCATCTTATTATTGGTGTCCTCTGCCCACCTGCCCGCAGGGGACTACCGTTTTTCTGGCAGTCAGCCCGCACACCTCAATACTAGCTAGTAGGTGCGGACATTGCCATTTACTTTTATTTTATTTTTTATGAGTTTTTTACTTTTATTATTTATTTTTTAAATGTTTCTTGTGAGTGGCTTGCATCCACATGCTTTTTGAATAAACCAGCGTTTTTACAAGATCAAGCTGTCAAAACTTTATTACACCATCGGAGCCCCCTGTATGTGCTTTTTTCTTATCCGAGGGACCAAGGGAATTACACCATCTGGACCTATAGCAGCACCATATACGCTTGGAGGAGGGATCCAGCAGCATCTAACAGCAGTGGCTTCCTGAACCCCCGATACATGCGGATTACCCCAAGAGGGGACCTCTATCTGGTGAGTGGGGTAGCCTGAGGGGAGCACCGGGAGCACTCGGAGTTGTGTGACAGAGGCACCACTTTCACACCCACCTGTCTGTTGGACTTTTTTCCAATCTACCAAGATCTTTTGTATATTTCCCTATGGTTTCGATTACAGAAAGAAGAATGTTGAACTATATATTTATTTGACACATTTTTTTGACAGTTTGTGCAATGTTTTTTCCCAGGATGGACATTATATTTTATATTTTATATATATATGTTACAATTAGTGTACACTTATAGTCCACCCACTGCTCCATCTGGGGCACGCTTACAGTAATACCCCTTTTTTCCTGTAAAGGGGACAGGAGCCTACCTAGTATCATCGCGCCCGGACAGATTGTGTCTAAGTAGAGGCGTGGATGATTGATTGGGCTGAGTTGTATCTGATTTATGCACTTAGCTGTATTCCTGTTACACCTAACTGTTACTATATAGCAAGGGTTTATCATCAAGAATATATTACCTGCAGTTGATACCTCATATATAGCTACCTAAGTATAGAATGCCATACACTATATGCTAGTGCATTGAATAGCATATTTTGTATATAAGAAGACATTGTACTCTATCATCCTATCAGTAGCACATACTAACTGCGGACTTTCATTACTGTAGTTTCTTGAGTATTATCAGAACACACTGCACACCCAGCGTCCTATCAGGGGGTTATGATATATACCCCTCATCTAGCTCCTTATATAGTGCTTATATAGCAGCGCCACCATCCCTATCCATATATCCATTATCTATATCTGCCCCTTGGGGTACAGTTTTACAGGGAGGCAGCAGCTTCTTACCTCTGACATCCTAGCGCAGGTTTTTATTTATTTTTCCTTCAAACAACATGACCCATTGTTCATTAATAACTTGGCCATACACTACCATCCCCCCAGGGCACTGAGATCGGCCGATCAGGACTTTGCTAGCATCCCTCCAGTAAGGTTGATTTTGTTCGGTGGCCGATCCTTCAGAGCCAGAGCCGCCTCGCTTTGGAACCTTCTCCCGTTGCCTTTGAGGAAGTCTACTGTTCTTATTACCTTCAGAAAGGCTCTGAAAACGTTCCTCTTTGGGGCAAGTTGATTATGACCACGCATAATTAAACTGACCTGGCCCCTCCTCCCCTTGTCCTATGTCCCCCTCACTCCAAACCCCCTTGCTACCGTTTGTTTTTATTGTTGATATTTTACATGGTTTCTCTTTTCTTTTATGTACACGAGCTATCAGTTCATCTATGAAGTATTTTTTCCTTTCTTTTCTTGGATTGCTTTTTTGGTCCAGAATAGACCAGCGGACCTCCTTCCAGCGCTTAGACACACCCTTCAGGGTGTATGTGGCGCTGTAAAGAAATATTAAAATCAATCAGTCGACCGGTTACTAAGTCGCTTAAGTGGCCCTCGCTCTTCAAAAGGTTGGGCACCCCTGTTGTAAGGTCAACGTGGTGCCTAAATTTAAAAAGGGATCAAAGTCTTTACCAAGTAACTACAGACTGGCAAGTTTAATTTCTATAGCTGGAAAGATACTGGAGAGTTTAAATTGATCACAAAGATGGGTTTTTGTTAGAAAATAAAATATTTTAACAGACAGCATTGATTTACAAAAGATAGAAGTTGTCAAACAAATCTGATTTCTTTTATGAGAAAGTAATTAATAACTAAGACAAAAGGAGTGACTGTAGATATATGGATTTTGCAAAAATGTTTGATACAGTTCCCCACATGTGGCTAATGTCTAAAATCTACCGGATTAGAAAATTCAATTTCTACAGGGATAGAAAAATATCTATAAGACTCTATTCAGATTCAGAGTGTAGTGATTAATGATACATACAGAGTGGTCTTAGGTCATTAGTGGTGTACCACAAAGTTCAGTGTGTGGAACCTTACTTTTTAATATATTTTTTGTAACAGATTTAGAGCTTGGAATTAAAAGAAACATCTCAGTATTTGCAGATGACGCCAAGCTATACAGTGGAATAACATCCTTACATCTTTTGCAAGACAGACCTCAATGCGCTTTTTAAAAGGGCAACAATCGGGCAAATAAGGTTTAATGCTGATAAATGTAAAGTTATGCATTTGAGGGATAAAAAACGTGCACGATTCATATATACTAGGAGTACAACTGGGGGAATCAATGGCGGAGAAGGATCTGGATGTTCTGGTAGATAGACTTAAAGGGGTTGTAAAGGTAAATGTTTTTTCACCTTAATGCATCCTCTGCATTAAGACATTCAACGGCACCGCCCCCCCCAAACCCCGTTTTACTTACCTGACCCCTCGAAAGTCCCCCTCGAAAGTCCCTCGCACGTCCACGTGATCCTCTTTGGTTCGCAGCCTGGCCGTTGATTGGCTAGGCTGGACGGATTGATAGCAGTGCCGAGGGACCCCAAAAGACAGGGTTAGGGGACACTCTGTGCAAAACGAGCTGCACAGTGGAGGTAAGTATAACATGTTTGTTATTAAAAAAAAAAAAAAAAAAAAGTTTGCCTTAAGTGTTGCATTAATAATATTATGCAATGCCAATCTGTAGTTTCTAAAGCAAGCAAAATACTTTCTTGAATTAACCACTTGCTTACTGGGCACATAACCCCCCTTCGTTCCCAGGCGAAATTTCAGCTTCCGGCACTGCGTCGCTTTAACTGACAATTGCGCGGTGGTGCGACGTGGCTCCCGAACAAAATTGGCGTCCTTTTTTCCCCACAAATAGAGCTTTCTTTTGGTGGTATTTGATCACCTCTGCGGTTTTTATTTTTTGCGCTATAAACAAAAAAAGAGCGACAATTTAAAAAAATATATATTTTTTTTTTTACTTGTTGCTAAAATAAATATCCCAATTTTTTTTTAAAAAAAATATTTTTTTTCTCAGTTAAGGCCGATACGTATTTTTCGACGTATTTTTGTAAAAAAAAAAAAAAAATTGCAATAAGCGACTGGTTTGCGCAAAAGTTATAGTGCCTACGAAATGGGGAATAGATTTATGTTTTTTTTTTTTTACTAGTAATGGCGGCGATTTGCGATTTTTTTTTGTCAGGGCTGCGATATTGCGACGGACATATCGGACACTTTTGACACAATTTTGGGACCATTCACATTTATACAGCGATCAGTGCTATAAAAATGCACTAATTACTGTATAAATGTGACTGGCAGGGAAAGGGGTTAACACTAGGGGGTGAGGAAGGGGTTAAATGTATTCCCTCATAGTGTTCTTACTGTGTGGGGGGAGGGGGGTGACTGGGGGAGGTGACCGATGCTGTGTCCCTATGTAAAGGGACACAGATCGGTCCCCTCTCTCCCTCACAGCACGTGGAGCTCTGTGTTTACACACAGAGCTCCACGTCCTGCTGTGTTACCAGCTGTGTTCCCGACGATCGCGAGTGTCTGGCGGACATCGCGGCCGACAGGCACTCGCATCGGCTCCCGAGCGATGCGCCGGGCACGTTGTTTCCCCGCTGTGCGCCCCCAGCGGCGCGCACAGGGAACAACAACGGCAGGACGTCTGTGGACGTCCTCCCGGCACTTGAGAGCCGCGCTGTGGACGTCTTTCGACCATAGCGCGGATCTCAAGTGGTTAAAAGAGGCTCCAAAGAGGAAGACTTAAGGTTTCCCCTGTACAAACCATTAGTAAGGCCCAATCTAGATATGCAGTTCACTTTTGGGCACCAGTTCAAAAAAAAGTATATTGGGGAACTAGACTAAGTGCAAAGAAGAGCAACCAAACTGATAAAAGGCAAGGAGGAGCTTGGCTATGAGGTAAGATTAGCTGAACGGAATTTACTCTCTCATGATAATAGGCGATTAAGGATAAGGGGGTGGGGTATGAGCACCATGTATAAATATATAAGTGATCCATATAATAAACTTGGTGTAGTTATTTACTTTAAGGTCATCACAAAGGGACAGAGAAGGTTATGTCTGGAGGAAAATAAAGGTAACCTCCAAACACGGAAAAGCTTCTTCACAGTAAAGCCCTGTACACACGATCGGTTTGTCCGATGAAAACAGACCGATGGACTGTTTTCATCGGACAAACCGATCGTGTGTGGGCCCCATCGGTTTGTTTTCCATCTGTGAAAAAAAATAGAACAAATGGATAAAATGGATCCCATGGATATAAAAAAACGATAGAAAAAAATGTCTGTGTGGAAGTCCATTGGTCAAAAATACATGCATGCTCAGAATCAAGTCGACGCATGCTAGGGAGCATTGAACTTCATTCTTCTCAGCAGGTCGTAGTGTTATATGTCACCGCATTTTGGCACGGTCGGATTTTTGACTGATGGTGTGTAGGCAAGACTGTTGGAAGTCAGCTTCATCGGATATCCGACGAAAAAATCCATCGGATTAGATTCCATCAGATATCCGATCGTGTGTACGAGGCTTTAGAGCTGTGAAAATGTGGAACAGACTACCTCAAGGGCTGGTTCGGGCCAACTCAGTAGACTGGTAATGGACTGGAGGGGGAACCCATGCATTTTTTTTCAATTATTTTTGTCTATATTGCCGGGATCCAGCAATATATTACAGCCGTGAGCAGTTTTAAATTGCCTTTTTTCCTTTACAATTGTCATTTTGCTGCTCTCATTCATAAAACTATGTACAGTCGCTATGTAAGCAGCCTAACAGTGTGGGGCGTGGACTCAGCCCCCTGAGCCATGATTGGTCAAAGGCACCCTGCCTTTGGGCAATCATGGCTCTCACAGCAGAGTGCGCTGTGATTGGCCAAAGCATGCAGGTCAGGTGCATGTTTTGGCCAATCAGCAGCCGTCAATGCACCGCGATCTCGCAATGCATTGACGGTCTTGCCGTTCATTATGGGGCATTTCCCCTAAAGTTCTAAATTCCGCGAACGGGCGAATACCCAATGTTCATGTCAAACTTACTTTCGACTCGAACATCAGGCTCATCCCCACATCTGACATGTTTTCTTTTTTTCTATTGTAAATAAAATATGGATTCATGAGAATTGCAAATCATTGCATTCTGTTTTTATGTAGATTTTACACAGTATCCCAACTTTTCTGGAATTGGGATTGTAATTTGTGAGTGTGTGTTTTTGCCATTGGTTGAACTAGATATAGTTAGTCTGGTTGAAAACAGACACAAGACTAACTATGAAGTAGGGCTGTACTTCACTAGTGAAATCCAAAGAGAATAATTGGATTTCATCGATTTATACAAACTAAGATTTTTCCCAAACGAACTCCCGTCAATACTTTTTTACACTGGAAGAGGAACCATCCGGCAGCCCGTAATAAAGGGCATTTTGGTTGGTCAGTTTGGGCGAGGGGAAACTGCTCATTTAGGGCAGACTTTAAAAGGGAATACAACCTTAAATGGTATACATTCAGGAGAAGAGGATATCAAGTGAAAGTATCAACAAAGCACACTATAGAGAGAAAAATAAGAACCATAAAACTCTTGAGTGGAAAGGTTAACAAGGAAGATAAGGTTCTGATCAGGGTTATCAGTAAATTTTTAGTATAATCAACCTCTATCTGTGGTATCTTTAACCCTGACCAATAGTTACAGAAGACTAGGATCTAAAGGAGGTTTTAGAGAAAACATTGATTAATTATTGTAGGGGAAGAAATTTGTGTGACAGATTAGTCCATAGTCCCCTCCAAAAAAATTGAAAATATTGTATAGCTAAAAGGAATACAAATTGGCTGCCAACCCTCCATAAGGTTATTTTAAGTGTGGACATGGTACAGTGAGTCAATATATGTCCACTACAAAGGATTGTGGTAATCCTAAAATATGGAAGAGTTGAAATAAATTAGTTTTTGAACTGCAGTACAAGAGTTATATGTATGTATATATGTAGCGGAATGTACGTTTCTGTATGTGGGGAAAACATTGAGGCAAATAGGACAAATGATTTTGGACCACACTGGTGATGTAATCTTGAAAAACTATAGATCTATGCCACACCATATGGGGGAGGGAAGGGAAGGTAAATGATTTAAAATTCTTTATAACATTAAAATTATATTATAATATATTATATATATATATATATATATATATATATATATATATATATATATATATATATATATATATATATATATATATATATATATATATATATATATATTTATTGTGACAGGAAGTCAGGTAAATCTGTGGGTGTTGTCACAGTCGGGACATACATTTCTGCCTTGTTAGACAATACACCAATCATTATTAGGCGTCGGCTGCCAGAAATAGCCAGGAAGGCTAAGGGCTGTTGGAAGACTCCAGCTGTTCAGAGTGAGGCAATTAAAGGCCTCTATAAAGTAGCCCAGAGGATAATCACTAATGGGCTGCATCACTCCTAAGGCTGGGTTCACACTACTACACTACTTTCATCCTACTTTGCTCTGTGTTCAATGTTTCCCTATGAGAGCGTCTTGTAGCGTCCTACACAAGTCGGTCTGACTTTGAAAATGCTCCCTGTACTACTTTTGGTCCTACATTGATCCTACTTCAGGCCCATTGAATATCATTGAAGTCGGACCAAAGTAGTATCCTGTTCATGAAAGTAGGATGGATGTAGGACCAATGTAGGATAAATGTAGGACCAATGTAGCAGAGCAAAGTAGGATGAAAGTAGTGTAGTAGTGTGAACCCAGCCGTAGGCTGTTTAAGTAGGAGAGCAGTGCCAGAAAGTCTCCTGATGAGGTGAGGAGACCATTGACTTTTTCCTGTGTTATAAATGTCAAAAAAGACTACTGTTTGTGCTGTATGACCAGCATTGTCTGCCCAGCGCTAGGCTGAGCCAGACTCCTTAGATAGGTTCCTGTGTGGAAGGTAGACGCCCAGAGTGGCTAGGATTTATTTTATGTTTGATTTTGTTTATGCTGTTTGGATGCTTGCAATTGTTTTCCAGCAAGATGGAAAAATAAACCAGAAACGTTGTATTTGACTGCCAGTCTGTATAAATTCAGTGTGTGGTGAACCCAACCAAGGGGTCACACACCCCGCTACTGAGCTAACCCCTCACTATAATATATATATATATATATATATATATATATATATATATATATATATATATATATATATATATACATACACACACACACACACACACACACACATATATACACACACACACACACACACATATATATATACATACATACACACATACACACTCACACACACACACACACACACACACACACACACACATATACATATATATATATATATATATATATATATTTTTTTTTTTCTCGAATAAACTGCATTTGTCTAACTATGCCTCCTCACCATAGTAAGTCAGGCAAATATTTTGCCACTGCATGCAACATTTTATTGCCAAGTGGATCCTAGCTCCATATGCCCCAGCCTACTTAAAAGCAGTTCTGCTGGGTGAATGTTTGTGGTCCTGTTTGTGTTGGTTTCTACAAGCTCTGCAATCCAAGAGTGGACAGATAGGTTGTCATTTAGCTCAGTGGTCATCAACCCTGTCCTCAGGGCCCACTAACAGGCCAGGTTTGCAAGATAACTGAAATACATCACAGGTGATATCATTTGCTGCTCAGTGATTGCAGTATTCTAGTCTGCATCTCCCCAAGGTTATACATAAAACCTGGTCTGTTAGTGGGCCCTGAGGACAGGGTTGATGACCACCGCTTTAGCTCATCAGATCATTTAGGCAACTTGAGTTTACAAAATGAAGCCAATTACTAGGTATTGCTGAAGCCTGTCATGGAGTAGACTGGCTCCTTTACACCCTCGGTTCCCTAAAAGGATGTAGGGAAATGCTAAGAAATTGAGGCAGGTCCTCCTGTTCTGGTACTAGTGAACCCTTATCCATTACTATGACATAAAACAATAAATAGAAACCCTGACTTCAGCTTAAAGCATAACCCTAAATATACACAAGATACATGTGCTAAATTATGGTCTTAAAAGAGACGTGTAATTGTTACATACTTACCTTTTTATAATTGTACCTTTTTGAGCTAAACCTCAATTACAGATACATTTAGACTTAACAGTTCTTAAAAGCAGCACTACGAGTATGAAAATATACCGGTACTTATGATTAATGCTTACAGGCTTGCATTTTTTTCTGGTCTGTGATTTTCTAACCCACATGACTTACAGATTTATGCTGGCTCTAATGTAAATAAAGATGTAAAGAAAGAAAATGGTAAAAGTTCCATTCTAGAAGGAAATCTAACATGTCAAGATGAGTAGACTGGGATGTCAGAAACAGAATTTATGCTGGATCAGTATGGATTACCAAGCTGAACTAATCCCTTGCTTAGTATACCGTAAAAGATGTACCTCACTAGAATGATCCTATACTAGATAATGAAACATCTTTCAAACAGATAATATTGCCTTGTGGTATCAGATAAGGTAAATTTCTTGCAGGCCACATATTTATTTTTTACCTTTCTAGGCTTGCTGATAACTTAAACAATTTATGTTCCATTTCAAATAATTAAATTCACCTAATAAAACAGATAGAGGCATTTTTAGAAGCAGTAAATGTGACTTTTATCAAACAAACATTCACTGAGGGTAAATCAATCACGGTCATTTCAAACACATGCACCCGGACTAATCCCCTGCAGTGAATGTTTGGTAAATTAAAGAAACTATAGGAACCAATAGGTTCTAAACCCACACAAACCTATAAAAAAAAATAAGAAAAAAAAAAACACAAGAAAGAGCTGCGTGCTGTAAAGTGTAAAAAACGCCTATAACGTGAAAACAAGCAACGGAACCGCGCTCTTATAATCACAAATTACATATCATGAATCACCAGAGTGAATAAACAAATAAATCTTTATTCAGGGGTTCTGAAGATGTAAGATATAGGCTGACAAAACGGCAGTGAGTAGTGTTTGAAATTTGTCATTTCCGGTCAGCTGGAACGCAGGTGGAGCGCTAACCGGCGATTCCTATACAAAGCTGATCCCTATATTCTTTGATGTAAGTGCAATACAACCTTCTTTTTAAATAAATTATTCGAATTACTGCATGTATGACATCTTGGATTTTCCCATAAATCGCAATTTGACTCCCTGTAATAGGTATCAATTAAAGGATCACTAAAGGAAAATATTTTTTTAGCTAAAAAGCTTCCTTTACCTTACTGCAGTCCTAGTTTCATGTCCTCATTGTTCGTTTTTGCTTTGAAGTAGCTGTAATTCTGCTCCGATCTCTACACTTCCTGCTTGTCTGGCTCCTTATGAAAAATCTCATGGCAGCTTTTCACTGTGGTCCAAGCTCCTCAGAACCAGATTCATTTTAAAAACAAAACACTGCCCTGGATTTGTTTGTTTTTGTTCCGTCTCTCTCTCTACTTCACAGAAACATGAAACCAGTTTAAAACCGAAAGTGAAACTGCAGGTACATTATATGATTGTTTTGTATCTATTTTTAATCATTTTTAAAAGGAATCAGTTAACTTTTATGTCTCTATACCCTGTAAACAGTCATTTCAGCCCAAAAAATTTTTAGAGGAACCCTTCCGATACCAACGAATGACGTTAATTCATGTGTGGGATCTATATACGGACTTGACAATTTTTATGTATTTTTATAAAAGTTTATTCACTATGGTGATTCATGATATGTAATTTATGATACAAGTGTGGTTCCTTGGTTTCTTTTTTTACAATGTTTGGTAAATGTCAGATTCGCTCTTTCTGAGCAAGAGTGGGAAGATGTGGTGGCCCAATACACAAAATTGATTTTGCTAGAGATAAAATCAGTTCAATTGAACCATTTACATAGGATATATTTTACCCCCAAAGGCTGCATCATATTGATCCCACTCTTTCTTAACTCTGTCAGAAAATTTCAGAATACAAATGGCACTTTCTATCATATGGTGTGGAGGCGCCCTAAGATTTGTGAGCATTGGAAATAAGTAACAACCATATCGACTTAGAACCAAAGGATCTGGGCTCAAGGATACCTTTAGCATCTGTTAGGTCTTTTTTTTATAGTTTGTACTGCAGTATACTGTGGTGCCTTGACGTGGCCATTGTGGCTTACACATATTTTTGCAAATGTGGTGCAAAGTTTGGGGTGGTTGCCATTTGTAGTTTGTGAATTGGTGCGAGTATGCACAAGATACCTTCAGCTGCCTGTGTGCCCTTGTTGGTTGTCCTGTGCGCCCCTATACCTTCGAGGAGGAGTTGGCTCCCTCCAGGCACACCTGCCCTTAATCTATTCAACTGCTACATATGTGGGAGACTCTCTTAATTATAGTTAGGACCGCAGTAAACTGGGGTGCCTTGACATGGCCACTGTGGCTTACAAATATGTTTGAAAATGTGTGCAACTAAACCCCTTGGCCCAGATTCAGGTAGCAATTGCGTCTGCGTAACCATAGTTACACAGCGCAATTGCTTACTTGCGCCGGCGTTTCGAATGCTCCCGATTCAGCAACCTCGTTACGCCGACTGCAGCCCAAGATATGACTAGCATAAGGCTCATATGCCAGTCATATCGTAGGCTGCATTCTTACGATGGCCGGTAGGGGGCGTTCCCGTAGTGGTCAGCGTATAGTATGCAAATTGCATACCAACGCCGATTCACTACCCTACGCGAGCCCTGCGTACGCAGTTTACGTCGTTTCCGTTCGTCGGGTTTCGCTTAAGGCTGCTCCTGCTATTAGAAGGGGCAGCCAATGCTACGTATACCCGTCGTTCCCGCGTCGCGAAGTTTAAATTTTACGTCGTTTGTGTAAGTGATTCGTGAATGGCGCTGGACGCCATTTACGTTCACTTTGAAGCAAATGACGTCCTTGCGACGTCATTTGCCGCAATGCACGTCGGGAAAGTTTCCCGACGGAGCATGCGCACTACGTTCGGCGCGGAAATGCGCCTAATTTAAATGATCCACGCCCCCTACGGGATCATTTAAATTATGCGCCCTTTACGCCGGGCATTTTTGAGGAGCGCCCACGCAAATTACGTGCCTACGGCTTTGTGAATGAAGCGTAGCGCAGATAATTTGCGGGGGCGCAGGGCAAAAACGGGACGCTGCGCCTCCGTAAGAAGTGCGCAGCGGTACCTGAATCTGGCCCCTTGTTTTTTAAAGCGGGAGTAAACTCCCATCTCTGGCTTTTACCTATAGGTAAGCCTATAATAAGGTAAACCTCCTTCTCTGGGTTCAGCAAAGCTTCTAAATTTATATCCTTCTACAATTGGGGGAGCTCTCACAACTACAATGGCTGACCACATGATTCCTATTGAGTCCGTCTCTCAGGATCCTAAACAGGTAACTGCAAATACTGAACATGTTCCGGAAGCTTCTTTCAATGTTGCTGAACTGTATAACAAAATATCTGAAATGATGGAAAGGGGTTTAGCTCTTACTGCCGAGAAAATCACTAACGATATCAGGGCTGACTTTCATTGTCTTGGCAACAGGATTGATTCTATAGAACATAAGTTAGATGCCAACGTTTCGAAAACTGAACAACATGATAGCCATATGCATTTCTTGCAAGATCAACTGGAGGCTGCTCAGGATAAGATTGATGATTTAGAAAACAGGTCAAGAAGGGAGAATTTTAGGGTCAGGGGTCTTCCTGAATCCATTGTGGATGTCCACTCAGCAATACAGGACATTATAAAAATCCTTCTACCATCTATACCTACTCCAAAAATAGAATTAGACAGGGCTCATAGATCATTGGGTCCACTAAGAAGAGATGGTTTACCCAGAGATGTGGTGGTCAAGCTTCATTATTTCTCCACCAAGGAGGACGTTATGAAAAGATCAAGACAACATGAGAATCTCCAATACCATGGTGCTACAATACAAATATTTTCTGACATTTCTCCATACACCATCCAGAGAAGAAGAGCGATGAAACCGTTATTGTCGGCCCTCATGGACAATGACATCAAATACAAATGGGCCTTTCCCTTCGCCTTAAAGTTCAATCATAATGGCAGACACCATGTGATACATAATCTCCGCGAGGGTGAAAAACTTCTAATTGATCTAAAAATTATCTCTCTTAAACCAGCTATGGACACTACTTCACCTCAACTACCATCAGGCAAGAGGACCACGCCTACTAGTCCAAATCTGAATCCTTGGAACAAGGTCAAATACAGAAAAGTTGGAAAAGACTCCATCACCTGAATATTGAATAGTCTTACCCAGGAAGTATCTCTCAGGATTTTTTTATGTCACACAGTGTCCGAGATGATTTTTTTTTTTTTTTTTTTAGGAGAGAGGGAGAGGGAGAAGGGAATTTTTTTTTTTTTTTACTATTTAATACGGAGGAGGTTACTTCTTCATTTCTGAAATATATAATATAATACATATATAGTATGGTTTTCCCCCTTTCTTTTTTTTTACCCCCTCTCTCCTTATTTATTTTTTATTTTTTATGGTCCCTATTAATTGAATGCCATTGTTCTTGAAAAAGTTTTTATGATGTAAAGTTTAATCTGTCGACGACTGACGACGGTGAGGTATTGGACCTCAACTTACCTCTTGGAGCGACACTTTGTCGACCCAATGGGTAAGAATATAGTCCATTTAAGGGACTATGCTAATGTTTTTCGTTTGAATGAGGGAAGGAGACTCCTTCTCTTCCCCCATTCTGGGTCACGATTTGACCTTGCACGATTTAGTGACTTGTTGTGCAGTATGTTTTTTTATTCTTGTCTTTTTGCCTCTCTGTTTCCCTTTTTTCCTTCTCGCCCTCTTCTTCTCTTTAGCCTGCCTGCCATTGCTCGTAATAACGGTGTTACAGATGATATCCTTGCGGTCCTGCCTAACCATAGTAGTAGACAAGACTTATGGCTGGATCAAATGATGTATCTAAACCCCTTAGTGTTGTCACTCACAACACTCAGGGGTTGAATTCTCTTATTAAGAGACGCAAAGCTCTTCAAGTTTACAAATCTCTTCATGTAGATGTGGTTTTCCTTCAAGAAACCCACTTCCCTAAACGATACAACCCCAATTTTATGCATGCTCACTATCCATTATTTTTTCTAGCTAAAGCGGAAAACAAAACTAAAAGGTGTGGCCGTTTTGTTCTCTAGATACTGTAATTTTAACTTGATCAAGGAATATGGAGACCCGGAAGGTAGGTTTATCTTGATAAAAGGTACTCTTGACGAAAAAATGTACACATTCGTTTCTTATTATGCTCCCAACAGAGGTCAAAAGCGGTTTTTCACTCAGATGCTTGATACCCTCCGTCCATTTATGGAGGGAATTATTGTTATGGGAGGAGACTCTAACCTGGCTTTCGACATTGGATTGGACAAATCCAAATCTAAAGCCGATAAGGTCATCAGACCGACTAAAATTAGTTTACAAGTAGCACGTATTTTACATCAAAACAGACTGACTGATATCTGGAGGGAATTAAACCCAAAAACTAAAGACTATACTCACTATTCTAACCCCCACCAGTCTTACTCTCGTATAGATCATATATTGATATCAAACCATCACGTCCCGGCAGCCATTAAATCTAATATAGTTGATGTTTCCTGGTCGGATCACTCAATGGTTCTTTTGTCACTAAGGAGAGAGGATACTTCTCCTAAAGTATCTCATTGGACACTTAATAGATCTATTTTGAAAAATCCTGTCCTAATAAAGGATATTGAGCAATCCCTTCTAGAATATTTTGAACACAATGATACAGATATATCCCCTGAAACTTTGTGGGCTGCTCACAAGGCTTCTATCAGGGGCAAAATAATACAATTGGCCGCTAACCTCAAAAAACAGAAGAACCTAGAAATAAAAAGACTGGAAATCAACTATTTAGACCTGTGTAGAAAACATAAAACTGATCCTCATAACTTTCCTACTCAGGCACTTGATGCGGCCAGATCTGCTCTAAACCTGGTACTTACGACTAAGGCGGGGGAAGATATAAAATGGACTGGAGCTAATTTCTATAAATTTAAAGATAAAATAGGTCCAATGCTAGCACATAAATTGTAACCTAGATTTCAATCAAGAACTCTCCCTAAAATAAAGATGATTGACGGTTCATTCTCCCTAAACCCTAGGAGAATAATGGAGGCCTTCCATGACTTTTATTCTAAGCTTTATACCTCTACTGAAGATTTTTCTTCAGAGAGGATAGATGATTTTCTTAGCAATCTGAATCTTCCTAAATTGTCTGAAATACATACAGAGGTGATGGAGGCTCCCATTTCAATTGAGGAAGTATCGACAGTGATTAAACACCTAAAATTAGATAAAGCCCCGGGACCTGATGGATTTTCGAGTTCATATTACAAAACATTTTCAAGCATTTTAACGCCCTACTTGGTGAGATTTTTCAACCACATGACCGGGGGAGATCCTATAGAAAGACAACTCAATTTGGCTTATATATCGGTGATCCCTAAGCCGGAAAAAGATCATAGCCTGGTGGAGAACTATAGACCGATATCTCTTATCAATAACGATCTTAAGATACTTACTAAAATAATGGCCAATAGGTTATCTTCTTTCATTGGTCAATATGTTAGTAAAGATCGAGTTGGCTTCATTACTGGGAGGCAAGGTCCGGATCAGGTTAGGAGAGCTATTGATCTGATTTCTATACTGAACTCAGGATGGTCTGGTGATACTGGTCAGAAGGGTATGCTTCTTTCCATAGATCTTCAGAAAGCATTTGACTCAGTGTCTTGGCCTTTTATGTTCAAGGTGATGAACCATTGGGGGTTTGGCGCTAAATTTCTGGGTATCCTGTCTGCACTTTACTATTCCCCTGAAGCTAAAGTACGCTTTCAAGGTATTTTTTCAGAATCTATCGAGATCCGTAGAGGTACAAGGCAGGGATGCCCTTTATCTCCCCTGATATTTGCAATTGTGATTGAATCCCTGGCTATAGCTATTCGTGAAAATGCAAATATCAGGGGTGTTCGATGTGCCAAAAAGGAACATAAGTGCGCCTTATTTGCAGACGACCTTTTACTTTTTTTGACTGCACCAGAAACATCCCTGCCCGAAGTATACTCTCTTATGGACGAATTTTCTCTGGTTTCAGGTCTTGCTGTAAACATAGCCAAATCCAGGGCCCTCAATGTTTCACTTACTGAGTCCACTGTTTCTCTACTGAAAGAACGTTATAGATTCAAATGGGACGCCTCTTATATTAAATACCTAGGCATTAATTTGACCCCCAATATTCAGAATTTATATCTAGCCAACTATCCCCCTATGTATAGAAAACTTGAGAAGGATCTGAAAGACTGGGGTACTCAGAATATAGGTTGGATTGGTAGAATTAATTCAGTCAAGATGACTCTTCTCCCTAGGCTTTTGTATCTCTTTCGATCATTACCTTTACCGATAATCAAAAGTCAACTAAAATCCTTTCAAGGCAAAATTACCAAGTTTATATGGAACAACAAGGGTCCACGCCTTCCATCTCGCACTCTCTATAACTTATCTGAACAAGGGGGTCTAGGTGTGCCTAATTTGATATGGTACTACCAATCAGCGAGATTAGCACAATTATCAGAAATTTTTCTTAAAAATGAACGTCCTGATTGGATAGACATCGAAGAACAGGCGATTCCGAATCCAACGATAGAGGATTTAATGTGGAGTCATACCAAGAAAAGGCCTTCTATTTTATCTCCGACTCTATCTCAAACTTTAGTTTTATGGGATTCACTTAAAAACAATCCCTCTCTAATCTCTAAAGGTAGGCCTTTATCGAATATTTTCATAGACCCATTCTTTACTTCTAAAATTGATAAAGATTCCTTTAAATGGTGGCATGATAAGGGGTTGTATCGTATAGGTCGCTTCTTTTCTCGTTCGGGTCCCCTCCCCGAGCAACATTTTATTGACAAGCTAGACCTTCCTGTTTCAGAAAAACTAAGATTTTCTCAACTACATGACTACGCTCAAAGCCTATGGGATAGTGACTCGATATCAGGATTTTTGACACCCTATGAAAGTAAATGTGATCAGGGTTTGTCCAGGAAGGGGAATATTTCAATTATATATAATTCACTTGCTACTAATGACACCAAATTGCCGCATATGCTGGCATGGGAAAAGGAACTTAATAACGAATGGGATTTGTCGGACTGGTATAAGAATTATACCAGATCCATTAAAGGTTATGTGAATGTCTCTCTTATAGAAGCGAACATAAAAATTTATACTAGATGGTATTTTGTTCCCGTCAAACTGACCTCTATGTATCCGACAACTTCTCCCCTATGCTTCAGAGGCTGCCATGGATTGGGGTCTATGATACATATTTGGTGGGAATGTCCCAAAATTTGGGGTTACTGGAATAAGGTGTTCAATATAATCAGACGAGTCACAGGCTGTAACCTGCATCAATCTCCTACTATTGCTTTACTTAACGGAATGTTACCTCTAACTTCCAAGGTTACCAGAAAACTCATCTTATATATTATGACAGGTGCCAGAATTACACTCGCAGCTGCATGGAAAAAGACTAATGTTTCCATCCTATATATGAAAAGAAAGGTCACATGGATTATGGAACAAGAGAAAGGGGTCTGCTCCATGCTGGATAAGTCTACTCTTTTCTATGAAATCTGGGAACCTTGGTTGGAATACATGGGGATAACTTATACTCCGTGAAGGTTTTGATGACAGTGTCTTTTGGACGATGCTGGTAGATGGCAGGCAGGCTAATTTTCTATCTCTCCTGATTTTCTTCTGGCTTTCTTTTTTCACTTCCTCTCTCGTCTTTCTTCTGATTCTTCTTAGGTTTTATCTCATTATTTTATCTCTGGGGATAGAATCCTTAAGATTTTTGGTCCTCAGTTTGTTTTATTTTGAAAAGATAAGTTTATGTTTAAGTAATTGAAGGATTCTACCAAACCTTTGAAATAATTAGATTTGATGGGGATTCCGAAAATTTGTTTTCGGTTATCGGAGAGTTCCAGCAATAGTTATTGGAGGGAGGGAGGGAGGATTGGAGGTTTTGCTCAACCTCTTGGACACAGAAAGTTCCCGTTAGGGGTGTCGGAGAGGTTGATGCACTCCGGATATCTTATCCTTTAATTATTCTAAGTACTTTAATCTGATACACTCAATTAGTTTTATCCTTTATATAACTTATTGTGTGATAACGCTAGACCTAGGAATTCCTTGATATATGAAAATATTCTGTTTCTCTTTCAAGTTTAAAGTATTACTTTGAAATAGTCTTTTAATTTAGCTTATGTGAACTGCCTTACTTTCACCACATGGTGTAGAGCATATAGGATGGATAGATCTAAGTGGCAGTTAATAAGACAGGAATGATTATTATGAATTGAAATGTATTTAAATTATTATATTTCTGCGTGCTATTGACTTATTTCTTGCTAATTTAATACAAATGTATGTATTTATTTTATTGAAAATAAACTTAAATTTGAATGAAAAAAAAAATAAGGTAAACCTATAGGTAGTGTAAATATCCCTGAACACAGTTTAGGAGATATTTACCGTACATGCAGACAGTGACATCACCGGCAAATGTGCTCTGAACAAATGGCCACCCGGGCCATTCCTTCAGAGTTCGGTGCTGTAAGTGGCGGCTCCCATGTGCATGCGCAGCAGTGACATCATCATGACTCCTGCCAGTCACACAGCCAGAGTTCGCAAACCTGGAAGACCTGGTGAAGATGGGAGTGCCTGCAGTGGTGACAGTGTGGTGCTGGAAGGCTTTGTTTGAAGACAAGTTTAACATCATGTGCTAGTATGTGATACAAACTAGCACATATACTTTTACCTTGCAGGGTATAAAAAAAAAATGCCCAGTGGTTTACTACCACTTTAATGTGAACCGTTAGACAGGGCCAATTGTGACAGGGCCATGTCCTCCGTGCCACAAAGGCTAGTTACAGGTTGGAGTGGTTGTCATTTGCTTGCAGGTCTTTTTAACTCCATCTCTTGAAACATGATTAACTACTGTTGTCCTACACATCCTACTATGCCAGGAGGGAAATCGTACTCAAATAGAACTTTGATGCCCCACCCTCTTACACAGATTAGTGTACAGCTGTTACAGCCACACTTTCTCTATACCAATTGACTTTAACGAGTAAACACTATCAAAGTGCCAACAGGCACATACCCAAGTGCAAAAATTCTGATAACTAATTAATTCTGTCCACTGAAGTAGCGGTGAAAAGGTGGTAGAAGAGCCACAGATGTCGAAATGCAAACAGCAACCGGGGACAGGACCACAAGGATATCAACACAGGGGGTTGAGGGTCTGCAGCTCCTGGTGAAATGGATGTAAGGCTAGGTTCACACTGCTGCGAATTAAAAATCGCGGTAAAATCGCGATTTTACCGCGATTTCGGCCGCGATTTAAGAGACATCTGTGCAGGGTTCAATGTAAATTGAGGCCCGAAATCGCAAAAAGTAGTACAGGAACTATTTTTGAAATCGCTGCAGCGCCGCAGATGCGGCGTCGCACCGATTAGGACGGTGCCATTGCCGACAATTGCCGGCAAATGCCGCCGATTTGAGATGCGATTTGACATGTGAAATCGCATCTCAAATGGTACCAAATCGTACCCAGTGTGAACCTGGGCTATAGGGGATCCGTGATATATGCAAGACAGAGAAGCAATTCTTCCGCTTCTCTGATTTGGCTGTAATAAGTAGAGACTGCCTAGATTCCATTTGACCCCACTCTCCCCTTTATTTTCCACTTCTTCCTTCCTGCCTTCACCCACCCCCTGATTTTCTTTCATGAAACTTGAAAACCTATGTCCAGTAATGGTAAATACTGGCACTTTGTCTAATGTCTCACTATGTTTCTGATTAATATTTTTGTAAGGTTTACACAGACTATGCACTTCTATATTTATAATATATTGTGCTTATCTATGATACTTTTTACTATTTATACTAATCATTTATTGTACTTTAAAAAAAAAAACATTAATAAGGATTTCTAATGTTAAAAGAATAGGACATTATATTCACTGCTTTATAAATATTCCCCATTGAGTATAGTAAGTAGAGAACAATTACATTGAAATATATAGCTCTGCATAGTTATACAGCCATAATATGTGTGTTCAATGTTTCCAATTATGTTAATAAATTATATTAACACTGTTTATTTTAAAATAGAAAGCACAATGTAGGTTATAAAACTGACAGAAAAAGGCATCTCCTCTAGCTCTTACATTAGATATAGACTTTGTGTTTTGGTTCCCTACTCTGTGATGACAATGAACTTTGAATCATGATTCATTATGCCTTGTGCATTTCAAATGGTTGTGCTTATTTAGAAAACATTGAATAGACTGCATTCTAATCAGTTTTATTCCATTACAGCAACTGTATTCATCGGGGAAAGGATTAATTAATTGAATGGGTATGCTACAGGGAGTTACACAATGAACGCATATAAATTGGAAGATAAACAATGCAAATATTTAAACAAATTCACAGGAAGACTTATTTTTTCTAGGTCTATAAGTTTCAAGCTTGTACATAATAAAATATGTTTTCATTAATAAAACTGAATATGAAATAGTGCTTCCATTAGTTAATGCTGCTTTTAATGCATTTTCAAGAGCCCAAATACATTAAAGGCAGTTCTAAATTTTTGTCACTCCCAGTTACTCCCCCCCACCTGCTGATTGATATCCCTCCATGACCACCTCACACCCCCCCTGCTGAGAGATCGCGCTCCCCAGCCTGTCCCCACACACCCTCTCACCTGCTGACCTGTGGATGTTATTGTGTTCTGCCAGTGGGGAGCCTTCCCCACCCACAGAATACAATGATCAGTGTTGCCAACCAATTGTTTTGGGAAAAACCTGACAGGCTGGTAATACTCAAGTCAATTAATAGATTGATTGGTGTACAACCAGCTAGCTCATACATAGATCGGCTATGGCTGGTCTCTGCTTAATTGGCTTAATTTTAGTGCATGTATTGCCCACTTAACCACTTTGCAGTCCCTAAACATCCTTCCACAAACCTTTTCATTTTTCCTTCCCAGATTTCTTCATCCTCCTCGCCTATACCTAGTGCCCGCTGTCATACCCTCCACACTCCTCTCCTGTACATACTCTCCACACTCCTCTCTCCTGTACATAGTGCTCACTGTCATACCCTCTACACTCCTCTCTCCTGTACATAGTGCTTACCGTCATACCCTCTACACTCATCTCCTGTACATACTGCCCACTGTTATAACCTGCACATACTTCCCACTTTTATAACATCCATACTCCTCCCCTATGCCTCTTAGCCACAAAAACAGTTCTTTAAAATTATATTAAATACTTTTGTTAGTTCAACTAAAGGTAATCTTCTCAGTCCCCATATTTGTACTCATTTAACTTTGTGATTACTACTGTGATATATAGAGGAGCATTGGAGGATGTCAGCTACTCTAAATATACCACTGGTAAACAAATTAAAAGTTGGCAACTATGCACTTGAGCACTGCCCAAGGGCCACAGGGTCAGTAGGGGGCCCCATGAGAGGCTCCTGGAATCTTGTGATATTAAAGCGGTAGTAAAATTTGCCAACATTACTACTTTTTAGAGGCCCTGAGATAGGTAATGCCATAATGTACAAGTATTCATGGCATCATGGCACATTAGGTTACACCTACCTGTCAGACTGAGCCCTCCAGTGATGCACTGCACTGTATAACATTTCTGTCCTTGCAGATGACACTAAGCTATGCAGTGGAATAATGTCCTTACAGGATGTCTCCAATTTACAAGCCGACCTCAATGCTCTGTCTACTGGGGCGACTGTGTGGCAGATGAGGTTTAATGTTGATAAATGTAAAGTTAAGTTATACACTTGGGGGCTAAGAATATGCATGCATCATACATACTAGGAGGAGTACAACTATGGGGAATGGTAGTGGAGAAGGATCTGGGGGATTTGGTAGATCATAAGCTCAATAATGGCATGCAATGCCAAGCTGCAGTTTCCAAAGCGAGCAAAGTCCTTTCTTGTATTGAGAGGTATGGACTCCAGAGAGAGATAATTTTGCCCCTGTACATACAGTATCATTAGTAAGACCTCATCTGGAAGATGCAGTTAAATTTTGGGCACCAGTTCTCAAAAAGGATATCGGTGAACTGGAGAAAGTGCATAGAAGGGCAACCAAACTGATAGGAGGCAAGGAGGAGCTCAGCTATAAGGAAAGATTAGAAGAACTGAATATATTCACTCTTGAGAAGAGGAGAATAAGGGGGGATATGATCCACATGTACAAATATATAATGGGTTCATATAGTGAACTTGAGTTGAGTTATTCCAGGGCTCGAGTCCTGCGGGAACGCGTGGGAACGGCGTCCCTGCACTTTTTTCACAGCAGGAACGCATGTCCCCCCTGCAGGACTCGAGCAGAGAATAGTCGGGAATGCAGTGTTTACTAAGTGAGGGGCAGGGGGGGGGGGGCACCCACTGGGGGGTGTCAGGCCGGTGCCCCCCCTCCGACTGAAGCGGAGACTGCAGGCAGGTTAAGCAGCGTGCAGGTTAAGCAGCGTGACTCCCCCTCCTCCTGTATGTTTACACAGGGGGAGGGGATCCGACAAGTCCATGAGTGCTGTCTGGCAGGCATGTCCCGATCATCCGAGGTACATAAGGGTTACTGAATGGGGGGAATCTGTACTTAATGGGGGGGGGTATGTACTGAATGGGGTGGGGGGGGAATCTGTACTGAAGGGGGGGGGGAATCTGTACTGAATGGGGGGGGGGGAATCTGTACTGAATGGGGGGGGGGTCTGTACTGAATGGGGGGGGGAGGGAAATGTGTACTGAATGGGGGGGGATCTGTACTGAATGGGGGGGGAATGTGTACTGAATGGGGGGAATGTGTACTGAATGGGGGGGATCTGTACTGAAGGGGGGGGAATCTGTACTGAATGGGGGGGGGGGGGAATGTGTACTGAATGGGGGAATCTGTACTGAATGGGGGGGGGATGTGTACTGAATGGGGGGGGAAATGTGTACTGAATGGGGGGAATCTGTACTGAATGGGGGGGGAATCTGTACTGAATGGGGGGGGAATCTGTACTGAATGGGGGGGGAATCTGTACTGAATGGGGGGGGGAAATGTGTACTGAATGGGGGGGGGAATCTGTACTGAATGGGGGGGAATCTGTACTGAATGGGGGGGAATCTGTACTGAATGGGGGGGAATCTGTACTGAATGGGGGGGAATCTGTACTGAATGGGGGGGATTCTACTATACAGGGGTAGGTCTGTACTGAATGGGGAGTGTGTTCACTGTAGGGGGTCTGTGTAACATACAGGCGTCCAGGGCTGTGTAATGTAAAGGGGTCCAGAGTGCTGTGTAATGTAAAAGGGTCCAGAGGGACAAGGACTGTGTAATGTAAAGGGGCCCAGAGGTGCAGGGTGCTGTGTAATGTAAAGGGGCCCAGAGGTGCAAGGTGCTGTGTAATGTAAAGGGGCCCAGAGGTGCAAGGTGCTGTGTAATGTAAAGGGGCCCAGAGGTGTGGTGCTGTGTAATGTAAAGGGGTCCAGAGGTGCAGGGTGCTGTGTAATGTATGTAAAGAGGCCCAGAGGTGCAGGGTGCTGTGTAATGTAAAGGGCCCCAGAGGTGCAGGGTGCTGTGTAATGTAAAAGGGCCCAGAGGTGCAAGGTGCTGTGTAATGTAAAGGGGCCCAGGGGTGCAGGGTAATGTAAAAGGGTCCAGAGGTGCAAGGTGCTGTGTAATGTAAAGGGGCACAGAGGTGCAGGGTGCTGTGTAATGTAAAGGGGCCCAGAGGTGCAAGGTGCTGTGCAATTTAAAGGGGTCCAGGGGTGCAGGGTGCTGTGTAATGTATGTAAAGAGGCCCAGAGGTGCAGGGTGCTGTGTAATGTAAAAGGGGCCCATAGGTGCAGGGTGCTGTGTAATGTAAAAGGGGCCCATAGGTGCAGGGTGCTATGTAATGTAAAGAGGGCCAGAGGTGCAGGGTGCTGTGTAATGTAAAGGGGCCCAGAGGTGCAGGGTGCTGTGTAATGTAAAAGGGCCCAGAGGTGCAGGGTGCTGTGTAATGTAAAGGGGCCCAGAGGTGCAAGGTGCTGTGTATTGTAAAGGGGCCCAGAGGTGCAGGGTAATGTAAAAGGGGTCCAGAGGTGCAAGGTGCTGTGTAATGTAAAGGGGCCCAGAGGTGCAGGGTAATGGAAAGGGTCCAGAGGTGCAAGGTGCTGTGTAATGTAAAGGGGCCCAGAGGTGCAGGGTAATGTAAAGGGTCCAGAGGTGCAGGGTGCTGTGTAATGTAAAGGGGCCCAGAGGTGCAAGGTGCTGTGTAATGTAAAAGGGTCCAGAGGTGCAAGGTGCTGTGTAATGTAAAGGGGCCCAGAGGTGCAAGGTGCTGTGTAATGTAAAGGGGTCCAGAGGTGCAGGGTGCTGTGTAATGTATGTAAAGAGGCCCAGAGGTGCAGGGTGCTGTGTAATGTAAAAAGGGGCCCAGAGGTGCAGGGTGCTGTGTAATGTAAAAGGGCCCAGAGGTGCAGGGTGCTGGGTAATGTAAAAAGGCCCAGAGGTGCAGAGTGCTATGTAATGTAAAGGGGTCCAGAGGTGCAAGGTGCTGTGTAATGTATGTAAAGGGGTGCAGGGTGCTGTGTAATGTAAAAGGGGCCCAGAGGTGCAAGGTGCTGTGTAATGTAAAGGGGCCCAGAGGTGTGGTGCTGTGTAATGTAAAGGGGTCCAGAGGTGCAGGGTGCTGTGTAATGTATGTAAAGAGGCCCGGAGGTGCAGGGTGCTGTGTAATGTAAAGGGCCCCAGAGGTGCAGGGTGCTGTGTAATGTAAAAGGGCCCAGAGGTGCAAGGTGCTGTGTAATGTAAAGGGGCCCAGGGGTGCAGGGTAATGTAAAAGGGTCCAGAGGTGCAAGGTGCTGTGTAATGTAAAGGGGCCCAGAGGTGCAGGGTGCTGTGTAATGTAAAGGGGCCCAGAGGTGCAAGGTGCTGTGTAATGTAAAAGGGGCCCAGAGGTGCAGGGTGCTATGTAATGTAAAGGGGTCCAGAGGTGCAAGGTGCTGTGTAATGTATGTAAAGGGGCCCAGAGGTGCAGGGTGCTGTGTAATGTAAAAGGGGCCCAGTTGTGCAAGGTGCTGTGTAATGTAAAGGGGCCCAGAGGTGCAGGGTGCTGTGTAATGTAAAAGGGCCCAGAGGTGCAGGGTGCTGTGTAATGTAAAGGGGCCCAGAGGTGCAAGGTGCTGTGTATTGTAAAGGGGCCCAGAGGTGCAGGGTAATGTAAAGGGGTCTAGAGGTGCAAGGTGCTGTGTAATGTAAAGGGGCCCAGAGGTGCAGGGTAATGTAAAGGGTCCAGAGGTGCAAGGTGCTGTGTAATGTAAAGGGTCCAGAGGTGCAGGGTGCTGTGTAATGTAAAGGGGCCCAGAGGTGCAAGGTGCTGTGTAATGTAAAGGGGCCCAGAGGTGCAAGGTGCTGTGTAATGTAAAGGGGTCCAGAGGAGCAGGGTGCTGTGTAATGTATGTAAAGAGGCCCAGAGGTGCAGGGTGCTGTGTAATGTATGTAAAGAGGCCCAGAGGTGCAGTTGTGGAGACCTAACCTACCTAAGACAGTTTTGTATCACAGTGGCTTAGCTATGTTAACTGTCTGACGTTTTTGCTTCTTGGGGGGGGGTAATTTACAATGGTATTCAGCAATGAGGGGGTTAATGTACTTCCACAGATGCATTGGTGACCAGTGGCAGGTAATTAACCCCTTTGTGCTGCATTAGTGACACCAGTGTCAGTGTTTGTTACCCCTATTTGGTGCAGCATGAAAGGGTTCATAAACACTGTCACTGGTGTCACTAATGCAGCACAAAAGGGTTAATTACCTGCCACTGGTCACCAATGCATCAGTGGTGCATTTGATACTACCCACCCCATACACTCCGCATCCCTCTCATCTACATACCATCCACCCCCATAATTGTTAATTTTTTTGGTGGGGGAGTGGATCTTGGGTGGGAGTTCCCACACTTTTTTCCCCAGGACTTGACCCCTGAGTTATTCACTTTACGGTTAACACTGAGGACAAGGGGGCACGCTTTACATCTAGAGGAAAAGAGATTTCACCTCCAAATACGGAAAGGTTTCTTCACAGTAAGAGCTGTGAAAATGTGGAACAGACTCCCTCCAGACGTGGTTCTGGCCAGCTCAGTAGATTGCTTTAAGTAAGGCCTGGATTCTTTCCTAAAATGTACATAATATACTGTAACTGGGTACTAAGATTTGTAGGTAAAGTTGATACAGGGTAAACCCGATTGCCTCTCAGGGGATCAGGAAGGAATTTTTTCCCCTGCTGTAGCAAATTGGATCATGCTCTGCTGGGGGTTTTTTGCCTTCCTCTGGATCAACTGTGGGTATGGAGTTGGGTGTATGGAATTGTACTATGTTTTTTATTTTGTTTGTTTATTTTTTTTGTGGTTGAACTGGATGGACTTGTGTCTTTTCAACCTGACTAACTATGTAACTATGTAATCTGGTGGGTCCCGAGCGCTTCCATCTTCACCCGGTCTTCCTTCCGGGTTCTGTGCCTTTGGTCAATTGCCTTCGCCGGGCTGCGTTGCCGTCACTCCCACGCATGCACATTCTCTCTCATCCTCCCTCCCTTACCCATCACTCATCCCCTTTCTCTCTCTATCTTTCTATGTAAAGATATCCATCCCTGGAAAATGTATTTAAACACTATAAAATGGTCTGTTCATTTTCATTTTGACATAAGGAACAGCTTTAAATCTGTAGAGTACAGCATTACAGGGACGCGCGATGAGGTCAGCGGCTGGTGAGACACTGGCTAGTATCAACATTTGAAAGCGTTGCCTATGGAGATTTTGAAGTACCAAAGTTTGGCGCCATTCCACGAGTGTGCGCATTTTTAAAGCTTTTAAAGGTTGGAACGAGCACCATTTTTTTCCCTAGCGTGACTGCTAAAATAAATATTATATAAATAATATCTCTATCTCGCTCTATGAGAGAGAGAGAGAGAGAGAGAGAGAGAGAGAGAGAGAGAGAGAGAGAGATTATGTTTGGGGGTTCTGAGTAATTGTCTAGCAAAAAAAATATGATTTTTACATGTAGGAGAGAAGTGTCAGAATAATGTCTCAGTCACGATAAAAATTTGCTGATCGCTGCCATTACTAGAAAAAAATAATAATAAAAATGCAATAAAACTATCCCCTACTTGGTAAACGCTAGAACTTTTGTGCAAACCAATCAATAAATGCTTATTGCGATTTTTACCAAAAATATGTAGAAGAATACGTATCGGCCTAAACTGAGGGGAAAGAAAATGTTACATCTTTTTTGGGATATACTGTATATTTTAGCAAAAAGTAAAAAATATTGACTTTTTTCAAAATTGTCACTCTATTTTTGTTTATAGCGCAAAACAAAAAAAACACAGAGGTGACCGAATACCACCAAGAGAAAGCTCTATTTGTGGGGGAAAAAAGGCCAATTTTGTTTGGGAGCCACGTCGCACGACCGTGCTATTGTCAGTTAATGCGACGCAGTGCCGAATCGCCCAGGGCTTAAGTGGTTAATGACAAATTACTGAAGTTTGAAGTTTTAACTTCAAACCAGTAATTTCACAGAAAATAAATTATTATATTATAACATATAACATAATATATGATTTAGCTTGATTAAAACAGTACCTTTTTCTAGCAGCCGCAGATTCTCATTCTTACTCTTAACTGTGAGATAAACATAGGATTATGGGTTAGCCTAGGTTCACACTGCTGCGAATTCAAAATCGCGGTAAAATCGCGGCTGCGATTTCGGCCGCAATTTAATGTAAATCGCGGCCCGAAATCGCAAAAAGTAGTACAGGAACTACTTTTTGAAATCGCAGATGCGGCGTCGCACTGATTAGGACAGTGCCATTGCCGACAATTGCCGCCGATTTGAGATGCGATTTGACATGTCAAATCGCATCTCAAATCGTTCCAAATCGTACCCACTGTGAACCAGGGCTAAATCTTATTTTTCATGGCAGGTGAGGCTCTGCCTTACTTGCCTCCCCTGACTGCATGTCCCTGAAGCACTATATAAAGAAAAAGGATGTTCAGATGTCAATGGAAAAACAGGTTTGTCAAACTTGTGGAATTAGAAGACCGACTACAGATTAAAATGCATGCATATCATAAACTATGCAAATCTATTCTCTCACTGCACAAATGCAAGAATAAATAGCTTATGTTCAGTGGTCAAAGTTTTTTTTTCATATGAACGCCATTTAATGGTCTCTGAAGAATGTTATCAGAACATCTTGTGAACTCACAGAGGGAATCAACTCAACAGAGCTAATTTCCAGGTTAGCCAGCTACCACAGGAGAGCAAACAAAGAACTCCAAAACCATTTTAGATTACATTTGAGCTGCAGAAGATGACAGTCAACAGAAAATGCTGTGTTCCAACAAAAAAGATAATTGTGAAACAGACTAATAACGCTAGACAGAAGCGCAACGGTCTTGACTAAGGTATTTTTTTTTGGAGTTTCAAATGAATTGTCCCCCTCAAAAAAAAATATATACATAATATTAGGTTATGTGATATTTTTTCCTGTCCTGCATATATTATCTGTTTAGTTAAGTTCTTGTTAAAAATCAACAAACTGTAATGCCGCGTACACACATTTTTCGGGTTGTATAAAATGACGATTTTAATGGTCTAGAAAAAAACACAACGTTTTTTTCAACCAGATCGTTAAAACAGCCTTGCCTACACACGATCGTGAAAAAAAAAATGCTCTAGCAAAGCGTGGTGACGTACAACACGTACAACGGCACTATAAAGGGGAAGTTCCATTTGGATGGCGCCACCCTTGGGGCTGCTTTTGCTGATTTTGTGTTAGTAAAAGACGAGTCGCGCTTTTCAGTCTGTTACAGCGTGATGAATGTGCTTACTCCATTACGAACGGTAGTTTTACCAGAACGAGCGCTCCCGTCTCATAACTTGCTTCTGAGCATGCATGTTTTTTTTACGTCGTTAAAGCCCTCACCCGACCATTTTTTACGACGTTAAAAACGACAAAGTTAAAAATGTCGTGAAAAGTTAGCGCATGTTTAAAATTTTTAATGCCCATTTTTTACATCGTGAAAAATGCTCTGGAGCTCACACGATCGTTTTTAATTACAAGACAAAAAATTTAAGCAACACAAAATACATTTCAAAAAGGTAGAATACATTCTTACGTTCCCTGTAGGTCACATTTACGAAAAAAAAAAAAAAAAAGGTATTTTTCCTTAATTCAAAATTTAGTTTACTAGAAGGATAGCTTACACCATTAATACATTGTGTATCGGTACAGAAAATTACTCAGAACAAATAAACATTTTCCCGTAACGACTAAGGAAATCTTTTCAATTGGACTTAATTGGTCTTCGGAGCATAGGCAACTTTAAGTGTGGTGTATATCAAAGCAAGCAGATCTCAGCCTAATCAGTGAAAGATGAATTCTGACTGATTGTTTTATTTATTTTTTCAATACGCCAATAGCAATCAATGATATTCAATAAAAAAAAATAACTATTAGACTTAGTGAATGTTTCTTTAATAAAAAGATACCTACAGCATACAGTCTTTTCTTAACTGATATAAGCAACCTCCTCGAGCATAATATACCATTTAAATTCAGCTGCAAATGCAGAAGCTTTCAACAATGCTTTTCTCCTAGTGTTCCCTTTGTGCTACTTTATATTCTTCTCCCATTCTTGTATATGACTTTTAGACCCTACTTTTGCTGCTTTCACTTTGTTATCCCTTATTTTAGTCAGAACCATAGATGGCTTTCCTCATTGATTACTACAACACATGTAAAGCAGCACTTTAGGCTTTCAAATACATACTGAAAATGGAAATAAGACTGTTAGTGTGTCCCTTTCATCTATAGTTGAACTCACAGCATACAGATGTGTGTATTCATAAGTAAAATCATCCCAACTATAGACCGAAAAAATTGCATTACAGTATTATGCCGCCGTACACACGATCGGTTAAACCGATGACAATGGTCTGATGGACCGTTTTCATCGGTCAAAACCGATCGTGTGTGGGCGCCATCGGTTATTTAACCATCAGTTAAAAAAAAGCCAACTTGTTTTAAATTTAACCGATGGGAAAAAAACGGCACAACCATCGCTTAAAAATCCATGCATGCTCAGAATCAAGTCGACGCATGCTTGGAAGCATTGAACTTCGTTTTTTTCATCACGCCGTGTTTTACGTCACCACGTTCTGACACGATCGTTTTTTTAACCAATGGTGTGTAGGCACGACGAACCATCAGTCGGCTTCATCGGTTAACCGATGAAAACGGTCCATCAGACCGTTCTCATCGGATGGACTGATCGTGTGTACGCGGCATTTGTCTTTCATACTAATAAAAAAAATAAACTTTAATCTAGTTTATACATTATTACTTGATAGATACAAGCTAAAACTTGGATTATGAAAATTAGACAAGTAGAATGGTCTCCCTATGATTGCGTTATCTTATAAATCTATATTGTAACCTCTCTTTGTAACCAGGGAACAGCTGACATTGACGTGTGAAAATGCATTGATACACAAAGGATTGTCATAAGTACAGTAATCAGGTTTACCTAAAATAATATGCTTCTTTATAAATGTTGCTTCTAATGTATTTGTGTATGAATGCAAGTATAAATGCAAATCGGGGGATGGGCTAAAACCTCTGTTGGGTTCTATCAACATCAGGTCCGGTTTGCAGGTGTCTAGAGACGCAGTCTGACCATTGACATGCCTCTTTTACATGCTGGTTTGTGAGTATAAACATTGTTTTTATGCTTTTAATAAAATTCTACCATTGGTAATGCACAAGGTCGGTGCGCCCTCCTTTTTTTGTTTCAGTTTCAAGAATACCAATTGTTCTGAAGAGGGCTGCAAGACTACAGGCTTTGCCTAAGTGCAGGAGATTATTACCGTTTTGGGTTCTATCACTGTCCATGTCCCTGTTGGGATCGGAGTTCCCCTACATTCCTATGCTAGTAAAATGATTAAAAATTGAGTGATCACTGAGTTACAAAGGCCATTCAGTACCTTGGGATTAAAATAGCTGTGAACCTCAATCTTCTCCTCAAATTGAACTTTTTACCACTCTTAGCTTCCCTGACAGCTGTCATGGAGAAGTGAAAAAAGTTGGCCCCATCATTGTTCAATAGGTGCAATGTTCCAAAAATTAACATATTGCCTTGCCTTCTATATTTATTGCAAACATTACCTATCAGGATGCCTCAGGTTTTCTTTAGATCTGACCACATTGAGCTTGTTTAATTTATATGGGAGGGTAAAGCATCCCATATCAGCAGAGCTACCTTACTTAGATCTAAACCTAGGGGAAAGATGGGTTTTCCTGATTCTGCCCTGTATGGCCATTAATGTCAAAAACTTTAGGTGACCCTAGAGTAAGACCTCACACCATCTCCCCTAGCAGGAATTCATTGGGCTGACAAGCAGGTTACACATGATCTCCAAACCCACCCTTTGATCAAGCCAACTCAATGCAAAATGGACAGATACTACAAGATATTAGAAAGGCCACGCTTTCCCTCTCCCAAGCCACCCATAATAGCACACCCAGAGCTCTCACAGTTTCCACACTCTGGTCTAAAAAGGGATTCACGTGAGACACATTATTTGCGATCTGACAAATGGATAAATCTTATCAATATTCCAGCTGACTCCACAACTCCAGCCCTAGGACTGTGAAGATCCCAAAAGCTCCCTCACTTTCTCCGCTCACTGCCCAAACCAATTTCCTTTTAAATACAACTTATGCCATTTGAAGAGCTTTGCCAAAGCACAGGTGTAGTTAGGAAGACACAGCGGCGTACCAATAGGGTGGAGGGGGGTGGCGGTCCGCCCCAGGCACCACACATTGGGGGGGTGTCAGTGGCCGAGTGACTTCGCTATGTGGGGTGCACTCCATACTCAAGTCGGGTGATACTGTCCAATCATCCCAAGGCATCCCTGCTGGGTCTGGCTGCTCCATTTCCATTTAGGTGTTTTTTAGGACACCCCCATCGCCGCGGCCGCAATTGACTAGTCCAGATCGGCCACTCGTTTTATTGACCGAATTCCCTCCTGCTAGCTCCACCTCCACCCACCACTGCGGCCTCAGCCTGTGTCTGTCATCTCTCTCTCCGCTGGGGCGGCTCGGCTGCTGCTTTCACATACAGACACAGGCAGTGAGGCAGGATCAGGAATCAAATCCATCTGGACCTCCCAAGTTACTCCCTAGCAGAGGCTGAGTCTGAGAGCCTGAGTCTGAGAGCCTGAGTCTAAGAGCCTGAGGCTGGACAACAGTGGTGAGCGGGGGGGTTGGGGGATGTTGTATGAAGAAGAGCCTGGAGGAGTGTGTCTGCCTGCTCTGCCACCCTGTGTGTGCTGACCTGATTTGGGGGGGACCCCCCTGCCATGTGCACAACTAGCACTGTATGTAGCCGACTTGATTTGGGGGGGGGTGATTGATGTGTCCACCACCCCCTGCCATGTGTACAACTAGCACTGTATGTAGCTGACTTGATTTGGGGGGGGGGGGTGATTGATGTGTCCACCACCCCCTGCCATGTGTACAACTAGCACTGTATGTAGCCGACTTGATTTAGGGAGGGGGGTGATTGATGTGTCCACCAGTCCCTGCCATGTGTACAACTAGCACTGTATGTAGCTGACTTGATTTAGGGAGGGGGGGTGATTGATGTGTCCACCACCCCCTGCCATGTGTACAAATAGCACTGTATGTAGCTGACTTGATTCCGAAGACACTTTCTGTGTCCTACCAACTTCTAATAGGAAATGCATTCCTGACAAGACTCAATTTACCTTTGATAATGGGGAAAAGACTTGGATATTACATGCTCTAATCAAAAATACTGAATTCTATTCTTTGTGCACAAAACTTTGATCTGTAGTAAATACTAAGAAACTACTTACAAGATCTTGACACATTGAGGAGGGAGATAGTAAACCACTGAAAGACCCCAATACACCTGTCAACATCCCAATATGCAACTAGAAAGGAAATTGCCCCAGTATGGACTTTAGGCAGGTGGAGGAGTGTGAAAGAGTATTATAAATGATATAAAATATAACAGCTTATTCTTCACAAAGTAAAAACCATTCCCAAAAGAGGGTCAATAAAATACATAGAAGCATAGCATGATGATACAAATATCAAACAAGCACCCAATTTGTGATCTTGACACATTGGTGTAGGACCCATACTGTCCTAGCTAAACTTTCCGTAACAAAGGATCTGTGCTGGAAATGCAGGGCTCACAAAGGAATGGTTTTGTATATATTCTGGGACTGTGCATATGTTTTTTGGCAGCAGGTCCTTCAAACAACCCTACAACTTGCCCTTTTTGACAATCTGGCCACTGTCCTCTTAAACTTGATGCCTCTATCCAGAAAATGTTGACATAAATCACTTCATAAACATCTACTAATTGCTGCAAGAATCTGTAACTACTGTGTGGGAACAGCAGTCGCCATCCTCAGCGCAATGCTTTGCCAGGGTGAATGTCATAGAACGCATGGAGCACCTAACTTCTGCCCTATGGGATAAATCTGAAGAACATATGGCTAGATGGTTTTTGAATGTCTGATATCTTAGATATCTACAATACTGAGAAAATCTTTCATATTAAATTTTTCTGTATCACAAGATGTCCCTCAAAAAGCCTCTCTGGTGCCCTGCTTTTTTTCCACCTCCTTTTCTTAAAAAGTTGAACTCTAGCCAACACTTTATAAACAGTTACAGTAAAACAGATTTTTTTCTTTTGGATTAAAGCCTAGTACACAATGAGAAAATCAAACACATGTAGCCGGATTCAGAAAGACTTACGCCGGCATATCTACAGATACGCCGCGCAAGTCCAGGGATGCGTCGTCGTATCTATGCGCTTGATACTGCAAAGGAGATACGCCTGAATTTTGGACACTTCCATTGTTTTACGCGTTGAATATGTAAATGAGCGGGATACGCCGATTCACAAACGTACTTAGGCCCGTCGCTGTAATCTACGCCATTTACGTAAGGCATACGTCCGGCGTAAAGATAAACCACCAAATAGGAGGCGCATCCCATGCAAAGGTATGGACGTCGGAACTGCCGTCGTATTTTACGTCATTTACATTAGTCGTACGTGAATGGGGCTGGGCGTAGGTTATGTTCACGTCGTAGGCATTGAGCCGTTGTATCTTAGGGAGTATATGCAACGTGATTCTGAGCATGCGCGCGCATGCGCCGTTCGTTCGGCCCTTCATTTTACATGGGGGTCATGGTTAATTTAAATGTATCACGCCCACTACCTTCCTACTTTGAATTAGGCGGGCTTACGCCGGCCAATTTACACTATGCCGATGTAACTTACGGAGCTAGTGCTTTGTGAATACTGTTCTTGCCTCTCTATGTTATGCTTGCATAACGCAAATGAGATGCGCTACGCCGCTCTACCTGAATCCGGCGAATGATCTTTAATTTTTGCATGCTAGTCTCATATTAAAAACAAATAAGTTAGTTACTGTTATGAAAATTCTTGTAAGACAAAATACAACTCCCCACAATGATGTATTGTATTGTAATGTATTCTTTCATTTGCGAGCGTGCGTGGTCTTTCGATTTTTTACGAACGAATACTATACTGATTAAACGAAAATTGTTTGTTCTTTTATCATAACAGGAACATTTTTGTGCTTGTCCCTTTGAATAATTTCACATGAAGTGTCGTGATCAGCTTTAGAAAGATGTGTACTAACAATCAGATTATTGGATGATCACTTCAAAAGCATTTTTTTTCATCCGATTTTGTCATTATGTGCCATAGGCATACATAAATGAATAAAAGTACCCTTGTGAATTTTAAAAGTTTTGTCTCTACTTTCTAACTGCATCTTTGTCAGGGCAGACTTTCTGGCTTGATGTACAGGTGAAAACAAAAAGGAAAAGTTTCTAAAAAAAAAGGAAACTAAAGCAGCCACCAGATTTGTGAACTGGTGTGCTGCAATGTAATACATTTTTGTTTTGGTGTTTAATCCCAAGTTAAGTATGAATGGCTTAATGTCTGAAATGAATTCAGGCCGATTTCTATTTGGAAATGGGAACAATATCATTTAAGGCCAAGATGATTAATAAGAGTACAGAATATAAAGGCCAGATTCTAAAGTTACAGCACTGTATGAAATTCTGTTGGCAATTACAGTAACATTTTAAATGTTTGAAGTGGATAAATGTGCCAGTGTTAAGCCTCATTCACACCGGTGCGAAGGCCGCGTTTGCCCATACGGAGATACACAGGTGGTTTCATGCATACCTCGTGCAGGCAGTCCCATTCATGCCAATTGGGAAACAACGGCTACACTGACGCAGCAAATTTGGCAGCTGTGCGGGTGCATGTCCCTGAACACACCCTGGACTTGGGTACACTTGTTAACACTTGTGGTTACAAGGCCTAACAAAAAAATATATTACTCAATGGAAATTTAAAGCGAATCTAATAGTAACACACCTAGTTGTGCATTTTGTTGGTTCATTTCACAATAGTTTACAATACCAAATGAGCTATATTTCCTGATTAGTAAGCATAACTCTATTTGCATACAGTTCAGTAACATACGCAGTTACATTATTCATTATGTATTATGTGCGATACAAGCTCTCACACAAAAGAATGACCGTTAATCCAATTAAATATATTGATACAGCTCCTCGGCATATAAACACCCTTTATATTCACTGACAAAAACTGAATAAAGCCCAGATAATCCTCTTACCTATCTGCTTATTTTTCAGTTTCAATTGTTTTATTGAATACTTAGAAAGTAAAGAACAAACAGTATAAAGCAGAGCAGCGAACAATCCTCGCTAAGCTCTGTACTTTCAAAAAACATGCATACATATTATAAAGACATATGTAATAAAAGAAGAGACGTAGTAGAGCTATGGCAGAGAAGAGAAATGGACCATGGTCTCCCCTACAATTCCCCACTAAAAGGGAGATCACATTTATGAAAAGAAAAAAAAGCTACCAAACTTATCCCCATAATGCCTTTAGGAATGAATAAAAGTCACCACAGAGAGGGTTCATCTGGTCTGCCTATTGTACATAGAGGAATTATGAAATTTAACACATCATAAGTATGTGTCCTCTCCAAAGAGATCTTTAGATTGATACAATTCAAATGATCTCTCCATTGTCATACTACTTAGTCATTTATGGGGGATACTATTCCCCAGTACTGAAAATGTGTTGAACATTGGTAAGATAGGGTGAAAAGAAGGGGGGTTGCAGACCGGTCACAGGAACGCCGGTGGGAATAAGAGAAAAGAACGAGTAAAGGAAAAAGAAAAAAAGAGAAGGCGAGTCAGTCGGAGGATCTACCATCAACTGTTCCTGGAGTCAACACCATATGGTTGGTACCTGCAAGTAGAAGCCAAGGGGAACATATTTTATCAAAAAGGGGCCGTTTGTCTCGCAGGATGCTCACTATTTTTTTGTTTATTATAATCCATATGAGTTTTCCTTTTTTCCAGTTGGGCCATTTTCGGAAACTAGTGACGCGCCTTATCTGCCGGGGGGAAGTTTTTATCAAGCACGTCAATCATGTGGGCCAAGTCCCAGGTGACATTGCGCCGCTGCATAGGAACGCCTACATCGCGGGAGTGAGAACCCGGAAGCCGGATGGAAAACAATAATGCGGTATGTAAAGCACACAAAAAAAAAAAAAAACAGCATACTGTACATGTCGGAAGTATGCTGAATGTCATGGTATATACATATTTTTAGGGTGAACCTCCACTTTAAGAGATGCCTTTAAACTGCATGTGGTTTTACAGACTAGTTTGAAAATCAGAGACAACATCAGCGACATCGTATTCTGGAATCACATATTTTGAATTTGCAATTGTTTTTCCTTTGTTTACATTTAGCTTGGCTTAAATACAGCGGCAGAACCCCAACCCGATTTATTTCAACTTGTTTTTTTAGGTAGTTTTGACCACAATGTTTCTTTATTAGGTGTCTTGAATTAACCAGGGCATTGCAGCTACAACAAGTCTAAAAGCTATGATGATGTTAATAAAACTAACACCTTCAACTTCATACTACCCCTAACCTCAGGGGTACTTGGTCCCAGGGCTGGGACAAGGCAGGGGCGGGTGGGGAATCTACCTTGGGTGCAGTCTTTTGGGGCTGGAGGGGAGCGCCAGATTGCAAGCTGCACCGCTACCAATGGCATAGGTACATGGCATGCATTTACAAGTGCTGCCCATTCAATACCCCTGCTGCCGCGGCCACTACTCCGCCTCAACAACAGTTTGGTTGTCAGTGAAAATATGCTGGCTGACAGCATCCACCCATCACTGCTGCCCATGCTGTCAGTGCTAGCGATTGATTGCTAGGACCGACGACTTCCCAGCAACCAATCAGGTGATTGCCCTGCCCCCAGGACCTGGCAGAGGAGAACATAACTGAAAAAATGCCGTGTCCCAGCTTCCTGGTATATGTGCTGTAGCCGCTTGCTGCATTGAGAACAAATGGACCATGGTACAAGTTTAATGTCTGGGGAACCTGATCCAAGGGGGACCTTGGTTGACCCTGATCCAAGGGGGACCTCGGTTGACCCAGATCCAAGGGAGATCTCTGGAGACCCTGGTCCAAGGGGGATTTCTAAGGACCCCAATCTAAGGAGGATCTCCAAGGACTCCGATCTAAAGAGGGGAGACACTGGTAAAGTGAGGGACCCTGGAGTACCCAGTGTAAGAGGGAACTTTGGGGACCCGAAAGAAAGGGGCGAACTCTGAAGGGGGAAACAATGGTGTCCCCGATGTGAGATGGTGAAACATAAAAAACATCTGAGAATCGGGCACTAAAGTCTGTGGTTATAATTCAGTCATTTAGTATTTCAGCCCAAGTAGTAGTCCACAGCTGTTATGAGAAACCACCCTGCTGTACTACAATGACAAAATGATGTGCATTGCAAGTTGTGTGCAACTTAAAACATCCAAGTGAAAGACATACCACCAACAGGTTAGAAAAAAGAAAAAGAAAAAACAGAATCCCCTTCCCGCATTATGTCAGTATGCAAGATTCTGAGGCCACATGGAAAAAGGTGTTATGGTCAGATGAAAAAATATTTTCCCCTTCCTGATTTTATTTTTTTGCATATTTCTGACACTTAAATGATGCAGATCAAACTAATTTTAAATATTACACAAAGACAACCAGAGTATATCAAAGATTATTCAATTCAATTATTATTTCATTTATAAACTGAAAAAAGCTGTTCAAACCTGCCTGGTCCTATGTGAAAAAGTAATTGCCTCCTCCCATGCTGAATCATTAATGAACTGTGATATTAAACCACAATTCTTTGGAAAGCCAAGTTAAATTTTACTTGCCACACACAGGCTTGATTACTGCCAGACCCGTTGAATTAAGAAATCACATAAACAGAAGCTGTCAGACAAAGTGAAGCATGCTAACAGATCACAAAAAGCCACACATGGAAAAAAAATCAAGAACAGATTAGAAACAAAGTAATGTACATGTATCAGGTCTAGGAAGGGTTTCAAAGCCATTTCTAAGGCTTTGGAACTCCAGTGAACGATGGGGAGAGCCATTATCCACAAATGGAGATAACCCTTCCAAGGAGTGGAGTGGCCGACTTACAAAAACTACTCCAAGAGCATGACGACGAGTCATCCAGGAGGTCATAAAAGAACCAAGAACATCTAAAGAACCACAAGCCTCACTTGCCTCGGGTAAGATCAGTGTTCATGATTCAACAATTCCTGCCCAGCCTAATTTTTAGCTTTCAGTGCTGTCACTATTTGAATTGAACAGTCATGCAACGCTATACTTAAGGAAGTTAACCCCCCCCCCACACAAATAGAGCTTTCTTTTGGTGGTATTTGATCACCACTAGGGTTTTTATGCTACAAATAAAAAAAAGTTTCTTAATTTCTGTTACAAAACTTTGTAAATAAGTATGTTTTTTCATTCACTGATGAGGTGGCACTGATGGGCACTCATAGGTGGTACAGATAAGCAGCACTGATGGACACCGATAGGTGGCACTGGTGGACACTTTTAGGCAGCACTGATGGGTGGCACTGATGGGTAGCAATGATATGGAGGCACTGGCAGGCATCATTGATGGGCACAGAGTTCATGCCCAATGGGCACCGATTGGCACCCCTGGTGGGCTAACCTAGTGGTAAGAAGTGGGCATAATCAATGGGTCTGCACTGATTATCAGCAAAGCCCCCCGTCAGGATAGCAGCCGATCGGCTCTCCTCTACTTGCTCCTGTCAGTGCGATTGAAGGAAAAGCAGATATAACGTCTCTTCTTGGTTACACTGATTGGACACAGCTGATCACTTGGTAAAGGGCCTACGTCACAGGATCTGTACCTAGATCGGAGATGCAGTGTGTCAGACTGACACACCACACCACCGATCGCGCGCTAGTGGCTTATTTTGCTGGACCTCACATGACGTCCAGTCCGGATAATTAAACCACTTTCTGGCCATCATTTTGCTATATGGCGAGCAGGAAGTGGTTAAATACCTTAGAATGTAAGGAGACAACAACCACACCTAATTTTGAGTGCCGTAACACTGGAATAGGTTTAAAGTTTTGAAAAGCAAAGCACACATTTGAAATTTCACAAAAGGTATAATGAATATGACATGCATTACAGACTGCATGTCCATCCACTCAGACACTAGTTCCTCTAAAGTGTAAGTTTATAGGCAACACTCATGCATCTTGTGCATCATCTTTGGGAAGAGGCTTCCTTCTGGGACGACAGCCATGCAGACCAATTTGATGCAGTGTGTGGCGTATGGTCTGAGCACTGACAGGCTGACCCCCCCACCCCTTCAACCTCTCATGAATGCTGGCAGCACTCATATGTCCAATTCCCAAAGTCAATTCCTGAATATGACGCCGAGCACGTGCACTTAACTTATTTGGTTGACTATGGAGAGGCTGTTCTGAGTGGAACCTGTTCTCTTCAAATGCTTTATGGTCTTGGCCACCGTGCTGCAGCTCAGTTTCAGGGTATTGGCAATCTTCTTTATGTAGAGCAATAATTCATTTTTTCAGATCCTCAGAGAGTTCTTTGCCATGAGGTGCCATATTGAACTTCCAGTGACCAGTATGAGGGTGAGAGCGATAACATCAAATTTAACACACCTGCTCCCCATTCACATGCGAGACCTTGTAATGAGTCACATGACACCAGGGAGAGAAAATGGCTAATTGGGTCCAATTTGGAAATTTTTACTCAGGGGTGTACCTACTTTTGTTGCCAGCGGTTTAGACATTAATGGCTGTGTGTTGAGTTATTTTGAGGGGACAGCAAATTTACACCGTTATATAAGCCGTACACACTACATTGTAGAAAAGTGTCATTTCTTTAGTGTTGTCATGTGAAAAGATATAATACAATACATTTACAAAAATGTGAAGGGTGTACTCACTTTTGTGAGATACTGTAAATACTAGCCTATTTTTTATATAATCTTTTAAGATATTTGGAAAATAACTCAAGGTCTGCAAGTATTAATTCTGTTCCACTTGCAACTAGTCATTCATACATATAACTGTAGAAAAGAAGCAGTAAAAATAAACCCTTGATGATTCACTTTGTCTAGATGTGATGTGGTTCCTATAGCTTTTTGTAAGTGTTAATTTCCTTTTGTTTCTTAGCTCTAATTTTCTTTTCTTTTTTTCCACTGAAACAGTCCTAATAAAAGTAACCAATTACCTCCCTACAGCTAAAATGACTGCTTCCACACTTATACAGTTTATGAAACTGGATTGGTCAGCCACTTTTCAGCACAGAAGGCTTTGTTTCAAATACTGCAAAATACACAACATTAGGATCCTAAATAAAATATTTAGTTAAAAGAGAAAATCTCCCCAAGCAGTTTCACCTCTATATAGCTGTATGCTTTACCCACTTGACCCCCCCCCCCCCCCCCCCCAGTTAAATTCTGACACGTCTCACATACATGTAAAAATGTATTTATTACAGGTATCAATATAGTGCCAACCATGTATGCAGTGCTTTACATCTATATTGTACAGCCACCTTAGCCCCTGCCCTCAAGGAGTTTACAATCTAAGGTTCCCAACACATTCATGCATACATATACTAGAGCCAATTTAGACAGGGCCAATTAGCCTATCAGCATGTCTTTGGAGTGTGGAAGGAAAGCTATGCAGGTACAGGGAGAACATGAAAGTTCCAGGCAGGTAGTGCCGTGGTTGGGATGCAAACCGATGACCCTAAGGCTGGGTTCACACTTGTCCTACAAACGGTCCTACATTGGGAGCCTCATGTAGCAGGACATGTGAAAATCAATGATTCCCTATGAGAGCTGTCTTAACTGGTCCTACACAAGTCGGTCCGACTTTGAAAATGCTCCCTGTAATACTTTTGGTCCTACATTGATCCTACTTCAACCCATTGAATATCATTGAAGTCGGACCAAAGTAGTATCCTGTTCATGAAAGTAGGATGGATGTAGGACCAATGTAGGATAAATGTAGGACCAATGTAGCAGAGCAAAGTAGGATGAAAGTAGTGTAGTAGTGTGAACCCAGCCTAATGCCGCCAGGCAGAAGCGCTAACCAATTAGTCATTGGCTGCACAAAAATGTTTTTGGTTTACAAGACAAGATGCTTATTGCGATTTTTTTTTACCAAAAATATGTAGAAGAATATATATTGGCCTAAACTGATGAAGAATAAAAAAAAAAAAAAAATTTGGGGAGATTATAGCAAAATGTAATAAATCGTATTTTTTTTAATTGTTGTTGTATTTTTTTTTTGTTTATAGTGCAAAAAATAAAAACCACAGAGGTGATCAAATACCACCAAAAGAAAGCTCTATTTATGGGAGAAAAATAAACCAAATTTTGCCTGGGTACAGCGTCGCATGACCACGCAATGGTCAGCTAAAGCGACGCAGTGTCAAATTGGAAAATGTGCTCTGGTCAGGAAGGGGGTAAAATCTTCCATGGCTGAACCCGTTAAAAGGGCAAGTCCACCCTTGTACACACTTTAAATTCCAGCCCCTACTGCACAAATATAGCATTCATGTACCTTTTTTGCAAAAATATTAAAGCTTTCCATTAAACCTAGTCACTTACTTTTCTTGTGCGCATCCATGTTTCCAGACATTTTCATTAGTAATGTCTTTCTTCCTGATCAGACTTTAGGTCATGACACAGGAAGGTGTTGATCAGCTGACCTCCTTAGCACACACCCTGCATCATCCACCCTCCCATTCTAAGGTGCACATTTTTTAAATGAAATGCAATCAGGCTTCTGAGGAGCTCCTCCATGCCTGGCAACAATCAAAGGCCATCCTAAGCCAGCCTGCATCGTTAGAAGCACTGAATACCCCAGCCTGACTCCACAACATCCCCCGATCGTTTGGGTACCTGTATCGGGGCTCCAGACCGGCTGTGATTACGGTAGATCAGCGCCAAAGCCAGCTTCATCCGCGGAGTCCCGCCGCCATCTTGCGGCCTACAAGGCCTCATAGACCAACGGGCTCGAGTTGCGGGGCCTGGAGCGATCGGAGACCGTCCCGAACATTCCACAAGCTGCTCCCCCGAAAGCGGAGCCCCCGGTCGACCACCCACTCTACAACTTCGGCAGTGACCGGCTCCGTTTCGCCCTGCGGGGACCCGCTGACGTCCTGAGGCCTGTGAAGCCTCCGCACGCACCGCACTCGGGTACCGCATCCGTGGGCCGAGCATCAGCCGCCTCCTGGGTCTAGCTACACCCGCTTTTCGGGGCGGGAAGGGGGATAAGGAGACCCCACAGACCGCCGGAGGTGCCTCACAGTGGACAGCGTGCCATGCAAGGAGGTGAGCAGCGGCCATCTTGGCACACCCAAACCCCTCAATTCACCTGTCTCACCAGGGCCCTACAGCACACGCCTATAGTCTCTTGCCCGCAGGGAGGGGGTCCAGGGACACTGTTAATCAAGCTCCTTTGCCAGTAGTAACCCTGCCTCCTCACTGGCTACTCTGTGGCCCCCAGGGTGTGTTTGAACCATCTGTTCTGGCCGTCAACACGGTGACCATTTTGCTGCACCCAACCAAGTAAGCACTATTAATCACGGCCTCCATAGGCCTCCTCACACCTAGGTCTTATTTGAAACAATTTGTTCTTGGGGCGCATGCGCGCGAGTGAAGGAGATGGTTGCCTGATTCCTTAGCTCTGCGCCGTCGGAACCTATTAACCAGCCTAATACAGCACAGAATCAGCAGGGCTGCTACTCTTTAACCTCACCTGGCGGCTATGTACCGCCCCGCGAAAAATAAACAGCAGAAGAAGCAGCCCAGTAAACATTCCCTAGCCTCAGGCAGAGGCCGGAATAAGATGGCGCCTGAACCTCCCGAGCCTGATGACGAAACCCGGCTCTCTGCTGCTGGTTCAGGATCCCCTGCTGACAGCCTTCATCTGTTCCCCATGGATGGGGAGAGCTCCCTCCTTGCGGATTCAGGGGCTATGCTGGCCAAATTCCGCAGCATTGTGAGGGATGAAATCACCGCTGCCTCTCGTAAGCTCTCCTCAGACTTTGTGCGGGGCCTTAAAGAGATAGGCCATCGCACTAATCAGCTGGAGCAACGTATGGACTTGGCCACCACAGTGCTTGATGGTCATGAAGATGAGGTCTGCAGATTATCAACTGAGTTGGAAACTTTGAGGGACAAGTTGGAGGACGCGGAAAATAGGGCCCGCAGAGATAACTTACGCGTCCGCGGTATCCCCGAGGTCATTACTGACTTGCAGGGCACAGCTACTGCTTTCTTCCAGGAACTGGCGCCTGGCATACCGCCGGACAGGCTTGAGTTTGATCGCATCCACAGGTCTTTGGCCCCCAAGCCCTCTGAGGGGCCCCCGAGGGATGTGATTATCAAGTTGCATTATTATCGCACCAAGGAGAAGCTTTTGCAATCTGCAAGGGAACGCCAGGACCTCTCATTTCAAGGTAATCCCCTCCAGTTGTTTGCTGACCTTTCACCGGCCACAATTGCCAGGCGACGGGGCCTAAAGCCTTACCTTCAAATTCTTCAGTCCCGTGGGATAAAGTACAGATGGGGATTTCCGTTCAAGCTTTCTTTCTCACATCTGGGTCGCCACTTCCAAGCTACTACCCCTGCCGATCTAAAGCGTCACTTCCTGGATCTCCAGTTGGACCTCCCTCCATCCCAGCATGATGCTCTAACTTCATCCTCTAGGCCTGGACCCTCTGGACCACCCCGTCAGCTCTCCAGGGCTTCTCAGGGCTCTCAATCTGGATCCCAGGCCCTGCGGGAATTGCAGGCCCAACGTTTTCAGCAGTCCAACAATGGTTGAAAATACAGTTTTTTTTTTTTTTTTCCTTTTCTCTTTCTCACCCTGATTACACCCAATTTATTTTTTAATTTTTTTTGTGTGGCCCGCCTGATCCTGTGTTGCACCATCTGAACGTTGCTCTCTTGTTAACCTCACACATGGATCGGGTTGGCGGTCTTTGGTTTGTGTCCCCTTGCTGTTGCCTTGCCCCGCATTGTCCATGTCTGTCTGGCAGGGGGGGGAACGTCCTGTTGGTCGCCCCGCTTGTGAGATGGTGGCCCGGGACATTGAATGCCCTCCCTTTGTTGCCCTACGGGGCTTTGGTCTGGACGTGCCTTTCTGTCTCCTCCTCCGATGATGTCCCCGCATTTTGCCCGAGCGGGTCGGGCTGTGTTTTGATTTTTTTTTTTTTATCATATTTTTCAGTTCATAAATTGTTTGTTTTGCTTATTTGTGTTCTGTTGGGGGGCTGTGGAGGAGGGGGGGTGCATTTGGGCCAGGGGGCGCCACTACAGTTTTCCAAATTGGGTGTTTCTGGGGAAGCCATGCCACGGCCCTCCGCTCCTGTCCTATGGGGCGGGGGGGTCGTGGTTATGGTTGTGCTGCATTGGCCCCTTTTGCAGCCTCGAGTTGGCGGCCATATGATGGTCGTCCCTCGGGGCTCGGGGGGCCTGCACGTCTTATATCTTAATATGTTGGCGGCCCGTGGTAGTCGTCATTTATATTGATGTTTCTACCTGGTCTCCATTTTGGTTCTGCCTAAGTTTTATTTTTGTTATTTTTTATTCTTTTTTTTTACATATTTTACAGTTTCTGTGCTAATGTTATTTAAGTTTATCTATTTTTGTCATGATAGGCTGGTGGTTCCGACGGACCACTGCTCCCCCCATGTGTTGGCACCTGACTAGGACGTATTTCTTAGTCACGGTCCCACCCCATTGTGGGCTCCAGTGCCCACGTCATGATGCATCTATGTTCCTAGTCTTTGCTCTACTCCGAGCTCTAATTTGTCTTTTTTTATCTTCTGTTTTTCCCATTCATTATTCTGCCTCTTTTTTCCTTCTCTCTCCCTCTCCTCTTTGGTCCCCGGGGTGTGCGGACGGAGTACATCGTAGAGATATTCTCCTGATCCAATGACCCTTCGCTGGTTGTCTCTGAATGTCCAGGGCATGAACTCCCCCCATAAAAGAGTCAAGGTTTTCAAATACCTTAAACAGCAAAACATTGATATAGCATGTTTGCAGGAGACCCATTTCTCCATTTCTTCTTTCCTAAATATTTTGCTGCAAATTATTCCCAAGTTTATTTAGCCAATGGCCCTACTAAACAGAAGGGGGTTCTCATTGCCATACGTAATTCGGTTCCATTTATTTGCAGTAAACAGATCGCTGATCCGGATGGCAGATACCTCCTTTTGCAGGGTTCTGTTCAGGATAATGAGGTAACTATCATGTCTTACTACGCTCCGAATGATAATCCGGGACCCTTTCTGACCCATGTCTGCTCGCTGTTGATGACCCATCAGAAGGGCACGCTCCTGCTTGCGGGTGACTCTAATGTGTCGCTGAGCCCCTCACTGGACAAGTATCCATCGGAACATACGTCTCCCTCTCCCGCTGCTAAAAAGTTTCTACAGGCTTTGCGTAACCACGATTTGGTAGATCTCTGGCGGGAGTTTCATCCCCTTGGTAGGGACTATACTCATTATTCTCATCCTCATCATTCCCATTCCAGGATCGACCATATGTTTGTACTCCGGAAACATCTTCCTTTGGTCGACTCTGTTTCCATCTTAGCGGCCCCTTGGTCGGATCATGACCCTGTTTTGACAGTATGTCACCCTCTTCTCAGCAAACCGCAATTTGCTCCATGGGTCATGAACGACTCTCTTATCTTTTAAAGCTATCTTTGAAGATATTCAAGAAACCTCTAAGGATTACTTTAACCTCAACACAGGAACGGTCTCTACCCCAGTGACGTTGTGGGAAGCGTATAAAGCGGTCCTCCGGGGCCATGTGATTCGCATAGCGTTGCACCGTAAAAGAGAGCGTATTCAAGCTCGTCGTGCTCTGGAGCAACGTTTGGAGGTCTTGTCTGCGACCTTTAAGCAGGCTCCCTCCCCGGCGAATCGCAGGCTTTTGGATGCGGCCCGTACGGACTTGGATCTGTGTTTAACTGATGAAGCCGAACGCACTTTACGTTGGGCTCGCCAAAAGTGGTACACCAAGGCGAATAAACCTAACGCGATGCTGGCTAATAGACTCCGAACTTTCGCCCCTAAATTTACTCCCATAAACCTGCGTACCCACCACAATGTTCTTACGGGTAATCCACAACGGATATTAGATGAATTCCGCCACCGCCTTACGAAGCTTTACTCCCCCCCTACTCATTCATCTACTCAAGGTCTAGATACCTTTTTGTCTGGCTTATCCTTACCTTCTCTATCAAACGCACATAAGTCTTTAATGGACCGTGATATCCAGGTCCAGGAAGTTCTTCAATGCATTAAGGATTTGAAGATCGGCAAGAGACCGGGCCCGGATGGCTTCACGGCCTTGTATTATCGGAAGCTAGCGAACGTCCTGGCCCCACATTTGGCGGCCATGTATAACTCCATAACGAAGGGCCAGTCGTTCACGCCTGATTTGCTGACCGCTAACATTGTAATGATTCCGAAGCCGGATAGGGACCATTCCTCTTGGGCTAATTTCAGGCCAATCTCCTTAATAAATATTGATATGAAAATTTTGACTAAGATATTGGCCAATCGTCTGAATTCTTTTCTCCCACGCCTGATAAAGAAAGATCAGGTGGGATTTGTCCCTCATCGACAAGCGGGGGATGCGATTAGACGGCTTCTCCAAATTCAACATGTTGTACATGCCAGGTCCCTGGAAACTATGTTTTTGTCTCTTGATGTCAATAAGGCCTTTGACACATTGTCTTGGCCTTATTTGACACAAGTCCTTAGCCATTATGGCTTTGGTGCTTCTTTTCTCAGCTGGATTTCAGCTATCTATGACTCCCCCCAAGCTAAAGTTCGGTACTATGGTTTTGAGTTGTCCACCTTCCCCATTAGGAGGGGGACGCGGCAGGGCTGCCCGCTTTCCCCGCTCCTGTTCGTCCTGGCTCTTGAGCCTCTGGCCGAAGCCGTTCGATCCCACCCGGACGTGTCGGGGGTGGAGGTGGCGGGTACCTCGCACAAATTGTCATTATTTGCAGATGACATTCTGTTGACCATCACTAAACCCAGAATTTCTCTCCCCAACTTACTGTCACTTCTGGATTCTTTCGCCTTGCTCTCGGGCTTAGCTGTCAACCAGGCAAAGTCGAAGGCAATGTCTATCAATATTTGCCCCTCGGAGTTAGATTCTTTACGGTCTGCGTTTCCTTTTCAGTGGATGACCTCGTTACCCTACTTAGGGATTAAGCTTACCCCGAAGTATTCCGAACTCTATCAAGCCAACTTTCCTTCTTTGTTTGGCAAGCTGACAGCTATGCTCACTTCTTGGTCCACTCTTCCGCTCTCTTGGTTCGGGAGGGTGGCGACGGTACGTATGACCTATCTTCCGAAATTGCTTTATTTTTTTCGGGTTTTACCTGTTCAGGTACCCTCTCACATCCTTATAATTCACCAACGTAAAATTATGCAGTTTATCTGGGGCCACAAGAGGCCCAGGATTAAGAGGCAAGTGCTTTTTGCACGCAGAATTAACGGTGGCCTCTCGGTTCCTAATTTGCATGCTTACTATACCGCGGCGGGTATCGCTCCGCTGTCTCGCCTTCATGAGAAACAGCAAATGCCACTGTGGGCTACTTTTGACTTGGTGGACTCTCACCCAACACCTCTAGCCTCTCTTCCATGGCTCACTCGAGCGCATCGCCCGTCCTCTATAGGCCCTTGTCTGGCCCATTCCCTTAGGTTGTGGGACGCGGTTAAGTATTCTGCGGGTCTGATCTCTCCACATCTGCCGTTACTTCGTCTCCTTCATAACCCGTTATTCCCACCAGGTCGGGATAATCCCTTACAGTTTGCATGGTGGACTGAACATGGCTTTGTAGACGTTCATTCTATGCTCTCCCCAACCAAGATTATTTCGTATTCACTTTTACGTTCCTCCCATGATATTCCCCTTAGAGAATACTATAGTTACTTACAACTTCGACATTTCCTCCAGAGCCTAATTAGATCACAACCTACCCCCTATACCATGACTCCCTTTGAAAGCTTATGTAGATCGCGCCCCCATTCCGTGGGACTGATATCTCTCATTTATACAGCGATCATCAACTCTAGGAGACCACCCTTGAGACCTTACCACCTTCAGTGGGAGGCTGAACTGGGGAGGCAACTCGATCCGGAAGATTGGCAGGCTATGACCGTGGCATTGTCTAAATGCTCTACTAACGTCCTCTTTCAGGAGAATGCTTATAAAGTGTTCTATAGGTGGTACTATACCCTGGCCAGACTGGTGAGTTTTATTCCTTCTTATTCTCCCTTGTGTTTCCGTGGATGCTCCCAGGAGGGTACTATGGCACACATCTGGTGGACCTGTCCCAGGGTATGCAGGCTGTGGGTTAGAGTCTATGCGTTGCTCCGCAACCTCTTTGATACCAACCTAAAGAAGGACACTTTTGAGGCCCTCTTATGGAAACGGATCACGGAGCTTCTCCGCCCTGAACGCCAGCTGGCGGCGCATGTTTTTACTGCAACTAAGTTGATCATTGCAAGGGCCTGGAAGACCCCGGTTCTCAGTTTTGAAGCAGTTAAAAACTGCATTAATGATATTATGGTAAATGAGAAACTCACTGCTGTGTTAGCAGATACCCACGATAAATTTCTCAGGGTGTGGCAACCCTGGGTGGCTAACAACCACCCTTCACGATTTAATCCAACACTACTTTCTCTTTGATAGGTCTCTGTTCCCCCTTTTTTTTCTCTTCCTTTCTTTCTTTCTTTTTTTTCCTCTCTTTCCTTCTATTTTTCTCTCTCTTTTTTCTATTTACTTTCTCTATTTCTTTTCCTCTTTCTCTTTATTGCCATTTGCTCATGCGCCTTATCTAGTTGACTCTTTCTTTTCAAACCTCCCTTTCTATGCGGCTTGGGCCCTCAGGCTCGGTCCTGGACGCGGGATGCATTATTTGTTTTATACTTTGAAATACAGATATCCTCTGCTATGTGCCTGCTAGAATTTTGATTTTTTTGTGTTTTTTTTTTGTGTTATTTTATGTACCATCTTAAAATGTTTTATTTTTTTAGTACTGTTGCGTATTGTATAGCAACTTTGCTTTTAAGTTCTATAGTTACTCCGGCGTGTTAGCCGGCATGTTACCTAAGCCATCATTAGGTTAATTTAGCAGGCCACCTCTCATGAGAACGTTTTATTGCCGGTCCTCAGGATTCGCCTTGGACCCCTGGAAGCCGGATTACTCTCAGGTTTACGGACTATCTGTTCTGATGATTGATAGCTTATGATGTGTCCACCGCTGTTTTATCTTTATTTTTCTCTTTGTATTTGTTTTTGTTTATTGATGTCTTTTCAATAAAACCCTTTGTACAAGAAATGCAATCAACGATCACCCTTCTCAGTAAATACACAATCATATCGCATTATACAGTAGAAGGCATTGGACAGAAACACTAAGCTGCCAAGCCCCATTCACATCTTTGCATATAGGGAACTCGCATCCCCATATGCATTTTTTTGTATTTTTTTTTTTAGTGAGGGGGGAGGCGTTTGAGCATTTTCACTCATTACACATAGGGCAGCTCATCCACCCGAATAGGTTGCCCTACACGCAGCAATCGCCCCAAAGAAGCTTCAGGATTAATTTTTAGAGTGGAGCTTGGTGCAGTTTTTACTGTTATTTTTGGTACAGTGCATTTCTCAAATGCAAGGATGTGAATGGAGCCTCATTGTAATTGTGTTACTGCACCAATTTTACTTTTAGGCCCCATTCACATCTAATAGTGGGAGTGCACATTTCGTGGCTCGTTTTTCCTGTGAAACACATGGGTTACATGTGGATAATGGGACATTTTGGCATTTTGTGGGTTGTGGGGTTTTTAAAGCGGAGCTCCACCCTAAAGTGGAACTCCCGCTGATCGGAACCCTCCGGTGTCACATTTGCCACCTTTCAGGGGGGAGGGGGGTGCAGATACCTGTCTAAAGGCAGGTATTTGCACCCACTTCCGGCCACACAGTCTCGGGCAGACTGCGGGCAGGACGTCACCTTCCTTCCTCCCCCCGTTGTGCTCTGGGAACACTCGGCTCCCAGAGCACAGCGGGAGCCAATCAGCAGGCGCAGCGCAACTCGCGCATGCGCCATAGGGAACCGGGTAGTGAAGCCAGAGCGCTTCACTTCCTGGTTCCCTCACTGAGGATGGCGGGGGGGCAGCAGAGTGACAAGCGATCGCTCGTCCTCTGCTGTGGACGGCGCTGGACTCCAGGACAGGTAAGTGTCCTAATATTAAAAGTCAGCAGCTGCAGTATTTGTAGCTGCTGGCTTTAAAAAAAAAAAATTCATGGCACATCCGCTTTAATGTGCGCTTTGCCCCTTGTTTTTTCACATGATAAAATGTGCGTTTTCTTCTGTGTTTGGTGTGCCATTAACAATTAATGGCACTGAAAGCGCAACTAGTAATTTTAGGTGTTTAAACATGGTCGGTCATACACTATACAATTTGATTGTACAATCTCATTTAGATTTACCAAATTGACTAGATAGGCATTTCCGCCTATTATTTAAATCACTCTGTATCCAATCCAATCAGGCAGGCCCTTAAACTACAAAGTTGATGGTAGATATAAAAGGAGTTCGTACAGTTTGATTGTATAGTGTATGGTGAACTTTACAGAACCCAGGAAACCCTTCGCCTGTTTTTAATACTAGAGCTCAATCCACATAGAATGTTATCTCATTTCTTACACACTTCAACATGTCAAATGAAAGATCGATGCAAGATAAAAAACTTAAAGTAAAAGTTCACCTTTGTTCACTTTTTTTCTAAATTCCAGCTTCCCTCTGTACAAATATAGCATTAATGTACTTTTGCAAAAATATCAAAGCTTTCCAATAATTCTACAGACACAAACTTCACTGTCTTCATGAATATTAGTACAATCCGATTGTATATAGTGTATGGCCATGTTTATACACCTAAAATTACTAGTTGCGCTTTCAGTGCCATTGTTGACAGCACACCAAACACGGAAGCAAACACACGTTGCCATGTGAAAAAAAACAAGGGGAAAATGCTGAAAAACGCATAGTAACACACACACAACCCACAAAATGCCAAAATGTCCCATTAACCACATGTAGTGCAGCCAATTGAAATCAACGGGCTGCCGATGCGTGTCACAGAAAAAACGAGCCAAAAAATTTGTTTTTTGGCTCGTTTAGTGAAAAGGGTGATCACTGATTGCATTTCATTAAAAAAACATGCACCTGGGAATGGGAGGGTGGATGATTCAGGGTGTGTGCCAATGAGGTTAGCTGGTCAACTCCTTCCTGTGTCATGGCCTAAAGTCTGATCAGGAAGAAAGACATTACTAATGGAAACGTTGATTAGGACAAGAAAAGTAAGCGACTGTAGATTTGATGGAAAGCTTTGGATATTTTTGCAAAAGAAAGTACCTGAATGCTATATTGGTGCATAGGGGAGCTGGAATTTAAAAAAAAAATGTTTAAATAGTGTACAAAAGGTGAACTTCAGGCTGTTCTACTATCAATGTGAATGTTCACTTTGCATGTTGTATGCTTACTTTGTAAAGTCCATGTGAGCAATAAGGTGAAGCTGTCTTCAGTATAAGTGACCAATCATGTATTAGGGAAATTAAAAAACAGTATTCTTACTAGTACATGATTTGAACACTCTCTAAGTGAATATAGCTTCATTCTGAGAATTCGGGTTCCGTGCAGGAATTTAAATGAGTAAAACTTTCTAGCAAAAAAAGCAGAATTGTTCTTCAAACAAATAAGGAGTGGTGAAATAGAAACATGTCATGGATATTTCAGTAATACCATGAATGTAATTTAGTATGACTTCTCTCATGTATCAAGGGGTTTGGTTTTAGCCCTAGCTTGTCGTTTTAATGTATTCAAGACTGCTGAATATTAATCATTTTACTAGGATATTGATATTGCAGAAGTACTTTTGGTACTGTGTCAACTTGAGTGTAAATTGTAGGGATAGCATCCAACTTGTTCCAAACCCTATTGATCCCTTGAGTAATCAGGAATTGGTACTGACTTTTAAAGAACTCTATAGTAAGGGATTTGTATGAGGTATCTTAAAATCAAGTAGCTATTCCCTTCTCTCAGAGGAAGGCTGAAGGAGACTATTAAAAAAGGAGTGCTTGTACAGATTTTTATTGTGCACATAGAGCAGGCCACTCTTTAGATTTACAGCAGAGATTTGTTGAAAAAGATAATAAAACACCATCTCTAAATACTCCACATAATGTCCATGTGAGTGCAGATAATTTAAATGTAGAGGAAAGAACAGCCTCTAAAACAGATAAGAAACTTGCCATAACAAACTTGCTAAAGCCTTTTTAAACCCTAAACTGCATAAACTATTGATTCCCAGGTCTTAAAATAGAATAAGATTTGATCATTTATCTTTAAGGTCCCTTTCACACTGCCACGACTTCAAAGTCGCACGATTTTTGCCATGATTTCAGAGAATGCCTGTGTAAACTTGAGGTCTATGGACCTCAACTCGTATCAAAGTCAGACCAAAGTAGTAAAGGGACTGCTTCTTCTCACCCTATGTGAATGAGTAAATCACTTAAAAAACCTGTGTACTGCGTTTCATTTTTGACACTTTTTTTAGGTGAATGGGTAGGGGTACAATTTAAGCACCCCCCCCCCGCAGACCCCAACAACCAATGGCCAGGGATGTCGGGAAGAGGCCCTTGTCCTCATCAATATGGGGACAAGGTGCTTTGGGGTGGGGGTTCCTCTTCAAGATCAGAGCACAAGTCACATGCCAAAGTCAGATCAGTTAAGACGGCGGTCCGACTTTGATACAACTACAACTGAAGTAGGATCAAAGTCGGACCAAAGTAGTGCAGGGAGAATTTTCAAAGTCGGACTGACTTGTGTCAGACCAGTTAAAGTGTAAGTAAACCCCCCTACCGTTTTATGCCAAGGAAGCTGCCATCTTTGCCTCTGTTTAATCTACAACTTCCATGATGCTGCACATGTGATCAGTTATGACACCAGCCATTGGGTGGTTTGACAGTTTGGTTGAGAGTACAACCAATGGGAGTGTTACATTTCCGGTACATGCCGGAAATGAAACGGTTTTATGGATGGGTTTACTTCCACTTTAGGCTCTCATATGGAAACATTGATATTCACACGTCATGCGACATGAGCTCTCAATTTCAGAGCATTTGTCGTACAAGTGTGAACCCAGCCTCATGCAGAGATGAGCCTTTCAACAAAAAGTAGCAAAGGACGGATGGACGGCCGCACACCAAAGAACTCTTGAGTTGTCTTTATTGAAGGAACATGAGCAAACACCGCAAATACACAGCAGAAATCAAAAACAGCCGACGCGTTTCACACTTAGTTAGTGGCCATGAATAAGCACTAAGTGTGAAACGCGTTGGCTGTTTTTGATTTCTGCTGTGTATTTGCGGTGGTTGCTCATGTTCCTTCAATAAAGACAACTCAAGAGTTCTTTGGTGTGCGGCCGTCCATCCGTCCTTTGCTACTTTCCATTGCCTAGTGCATTGCCAGCACCCTCATCCACCTGGACTTATCCAAAATTGCACTTGGGATTTCCCTGGAGCGGTGAACCCCACCTCGCTTAGCCTTTCAACAGACATGTCTGTCAAGATTATAGGATGTTTCAGTTGGCTCTTTGCAGAACTTAACTCTGTCTGCAGGTCTGGCATCAATCCCTTTCTTTTGGATTATCTGAAGAAAGATCTCATCCACTTTGAAAACATAGTTGCACATTTTCTCTTTTTGTTAATGGGTGAGTTCGAACTTGTACATTGAGAAAGCTTCTATACCCTTCCATACACAGCATCATTGCATCAAAATATTTTAAAGGCATACAGTCCTGCTTGTCCAACCTTAATGTAATTTCTGCAGTAGGATCTCTTCAATTCTCGATGACTGTTTCTTATGCCCCCCAGAGATATTACACCCTTGTAAGACTTTAGGCTTGATCCATCCAGATCTGAAAAGCCTCCTCCACAGACAAAAAAAGCATTTTTTTCCTGAGAAGAAGCTTAGCTTCCGATATCTATAAACTGTTGGTAAAACAAGGAGTCTTCAAACAATGTTCCATCACATTCTTGAGTTTGGTATTTGGGTCGCCAAGGGGTATATGTGCCTCTACTTATTTATGGGTTAAGTGAGAATTATTAATTACTGTAGACTTTGCTAAAGCAGACAGTAAAACTTTGACACTGGGAGCAGAAAGGGATTGTATGTCACCATTTGAGTAAGGCATAATTTCAGGAGTACTATAAGATCTTCTGTGTAGTCTAGGATGTAGCCCTGGTTTTCAGAAGACTATGCGTAATCTGCCAGATTTGTACCTCTAATGAATACAATACAGAATTGTGGTTTGACATGCTGGTGCCATTTTGTCTGCCTTTAAGAGACACTGGGCATACAGAAATTGAGTCGGTGTATCCAATATCCTGGACTAACTCCCAAATTGATGGTTGGCTTTGATAAGTATATGGGCACAGCTCATACTTGAATCTAGTAACAGCCTGAAAATCCCATGACAGAAAAGCTGTAACTAAATGTGAAACTTTACTTCAGCTTCATGCTGAAAAAGTGAAATATAGTTAATACAGAGAAACAAGTACAATGACTTAGAGCAGTGGCGTAGCGTGGGGGGGGGGGGACAGGGGGGTGGTCGTCCGGGCGCAAAATTTAGAGAGGCGCAGCGGCAGGTGGCAGGTTACCTGCAGCTCTTCTGTGCTGTGCAGTCTAGGAGACTGTAAGCTCTTCCGCTTCACTATGAGGAAGAAGTTGCGGTACAGTCCTGGCTTAGGCCACAGTGGTGACACTGACACAGCAGTGAGTAAATGAACACTGAAGACCATCCATGATGATCCCAGGGATTGTGACCGTGCGGAGACTGGGGGGAAGGAGGAGGGCAGGCGACTCACCAGGCATCCTCTCCATTACATGCCACTCCCCACACACAAGGTCCACGTGCGACATGCTGTCCGTCCACTTAGCCCACCCCACAGCCCGGACTTCCAACCCCCTCCGCTTCTTATGAGTCCTGCATGTGCCTGTCGGTGTGCTGCTACGCCTTCCCGGCACTCTGACCCTGCACCGACCACCCAGGACTGGAGGAAACCGGGGCCAGGAGGAAGAGGATGAGGCATCATCCATCATCCATACAGACAGAAGCCCCTCCTTACCGACAGCTGCACAGACATTGTGAGTATGCCTCTACAGAGGAAAGCTCTGTACGGATGATGGCAGCTGGAGGGGGGCTGGTGCTGAGCTCTTAACTGGAATCTGTGGGAAAGAGAGCTTTGATTTTGAAGGGGGAGATGTACACAGCTCACCCCCTCAACTCTGCACGCCGCACACAGCGCACCCCCACCAACCCTGCAAGCCACACACAGCGCACCCCCCTCAACCCTGCAAGCCACACACAGCGCACCCACCTCAACCATGCAAGCCACACACAGCGCACCCCATCATCCCTGCAAGCCACACACATTGCAGCTCTGAACCCTGCATTCCATACAAAGCACACCCCTCAGCCTTGCACTCCATACACAGCGCACCCCCAACCCTCTTTGCTAATAATTCGTTATATTTCTTCTTTTCTGTCTATTGGTGGGTCCCATCACTTCTGCAGTCTGTGGTGTGCAGGCAGTGAGATGATGGGCTGTAACCTTAAAGATTAAAAATAGATAAAAAATCAATCATATAATGTACCTTCAGTTTTTTAGTTTCATTTTTGCATGTTGTTTCCTGCTTCTGTGATGTACAAAGCACAGAGCCAATACAGGGCAGTGATGGTTTGGAAAACGAAACTGATTGGTGCTGAGGGGTTTTATACACACAGTAATCACACCTCCTTTATTAGTGACCACAGAGAGAAAGCTCCCAGTACTGTGGTTATCAGGAAACAGACAACCAGGAAGTGTGGAGATCAGAGAAGAATTACAGCAACTTGAGAGCAAAAACGAACAATGAGGACATGAAAACAGCACTGCATTAAGGTGAAGGAAGCTATTAAGATAAAAAAAAAATCCTTTACAAACACTTTAAGCGAGAAATCAGTGGGTTGTAATGATGTGCTGCAACCTCTAGCAACCAGTGAGCCGTATTGATGTGCTGCAATGTCTAGCAACCAATTAGGGAGCATTAATAATATGCAGTAATCTCTAGAAACCAGTGAGTGGTAATGATGTGCAGTAACCTTCAGCGACCAGTCGATGAACAGTAATGATCTGCTGTAATCTCTAGCAAGCAATCAGTGAGCAATAATATCTTGCAGACATCTCTAGCAATCAATCAGTTTGAAGTAATGATGTGCAGTAACCTCTAGCAAACAATGGGTAAGCCGTAATTATGTGCAGTATCGTCTAGCAACTAATCAGTGAGCAATAATAATGTGTGTAGTGGACAGTGTAGGAATTGGGTAGGTCAGTGTCAGTGCCGATCCTGACCTCCCTGGGGCCCCAAGCAAAATGACATGGCACATTAAAAATGAGAAGCGGGAGGCGCTGACAGTGACATGTCACATTAAAGAAAGTTGAGAAGCAGGGGGAGGGGGTGTTCTGCTGTCGGAAATGACATCTTACATTAAATTGAGAAGCGGGGGGTGCTGAGTGACTTCTTACCTCTTCTCCCACGCAGCCAGCGAGTTGAGAAGCGGGGTGAGGGGGCGAAAATGACTTCTCACCAGGCGGGGCCTCTAGTAATTTGGGGGGCCCTTCACAGCTTTACGGGGGCCCCAAGCGGCTTGCATAGTGAGCCTATAGATCGGATCGGCCCTGGTCAGTATAGTGGTTAGTATAGCAATCAGATAGGTCAGTTTAGTGGTGAGTGTAGGAATCAGGCAGGTCAGTATAGGAATCAGGTAGGTTAGTATAGTGGTCAGGTAGGTCTGTGGGTTAGGGGGCGCAAATCTCTTCCTCTGCCCAGGGCACTGACAACCCAGGCTACGCCACTGATTTAGAGTGGAATCACAGTTATTGGTATTAGAGCATCAATAATTGTGATACAATAGTTCACTTTATCCTAAGTATCGGAAAGATAATTCACAAACTTTTCCATTGGTTGACCTCATGGGTCTGCGTTGGGGTCCTGAACAACTGCACATCAAGATTTTTGCAGGGCAACAAAATAGCAACTGATGCACTTTCTCTCTTTGTGATACTACGCACTAAAAGATTTAAAGAGTGCAGTTTAAGATTTAATCACCGTTCACACCTAGGCGTATATGCGCCTGTAGTCCGCTGCAGCCCCGAGACGCCAGAGGGATGATTTAACATGCACCTCTATGGAGATGGTTCACATCTCCACGCCGAACGCCTGAAAAAAAGTCCCGGACCTTTTTTTCAGGCGGCGTTCGGCATAGGAGATGTGAACCATCTCCATAGAAGGGGTGAAGGCTGCATTCACAATCGTGGCGTTTTGTCGCCGCAATTCGCGGGACAAAACGCCGCGATTTTGTACGCCGAGGTGTGAATGCAGCCTAAAGGTCCTTTTTGAAACAGTTGACTATTCAGCAGACACTACTGTAGAGAAATTGTCTATTTATCATCTGAATTTAGCTGAATCTTTTCTCGACTTTGCAATACAGTATATCTTTTAACCACTTGACCACTGGGCACGAAAACCCCCTTAATCACCAGACCAATTTTCAGCTTTCGGTGCTCTCACAATTTGAATGACAATTACTCAGTCATACAACATTGTACCCATCTGAAATTTTTGTCCTTTTTTTCACACAAATAGAGCTTTCTTTTGGTGGTATTTGATCACCTCTGCGGTTTTTATTTTTTGCGCTATAAAAGAAAAAAGACTGAAAATTCTGTAAAAATAAAAAAAAAATTCTAGTTTCTGTCATATTAGCAGGTTATTTCTCACACACATCATATGCATACTACAAATTACACCCCAAAACACATTCTGCTATTCCTCCCGAGTATGGCGATACCACATGTGTGAGACTTTTACACAGCGTGGCCACATACGGAGGCCCAACATGCAGGGAGCACCATCAGGCGTTCTGGAGCACCCAGGCCAATTTTGACATTTCTCTCCTACATGTAAAAATCATCATTTATTTGCTAAAAAATTACATAGAACCCCAAAACATTATATATGTTTTTTTTTCAAATACCCTAGAGAATACAATGGCGGTTGTTGCAACTTTTTATCTTGCACGGTATTTTCGCAGCAATTTTTTGAACGCGTGTTTTTAAAAAAAAAAAATGTTTTGTGCTTAAAAAAAAAAAAAACAGTAAAGTTAGCCCAATGTTTTTGCATAATATGAAAGATGAAGTTACGCCGAGTAAATAGATACCCAACATGTTACCCTTCAAAATTGCACACGCCCGTGAAATTGCGCCAAACGTTGCTACTTAAAAATCCCCATAGGCGACGTATTGCAAGGTATTGGAGTATTGCGGAGTATTGGGGGGGTATTGCAGAGTATTGGGGGGGTATTGCAGAGTATGGGGGGGGTATTGCAGAGTATGGGGGGGTATTGCAGAGTATGGGGGGGGTATTGCAGAGTATGGGGGGGGGTATTGCAGAGTATGGGGGGGGTATTGCAGAGTATGGGGGGGGTATTGCAGAGTATGGGGGGGTATTGCAGAGTATGGGGGGGTATTGCAGAGTATGGGGGGGGGGGTGGTATTGCAGAGTATGGGGGGTATTGCAGAGTATAGGGGGGTTTGCAGAGTATGGGGGGGTATTGCAGAGTATGGGGGGGTATTGCAGAGTATGGGGGGGGTATTGCAGAGTATGGGGGGGGGTATTGCAGAGTATGGGGGGGGGTATTGCAGAGTATGGGGGGGGGTATTGCAGAGTATGGGGGGGGGTATTGCAGAGTATGGGGGGGTATTGCAGAGTATGGGGGGGGTATTGCAGAGTATGGGGGGGTATTGCAGAGTATGGGGGGGTATTGCAGAGTATGGGGGGGGGTATTGCAGAGTATGGGGGGGGGTATTGCAGAGTATGGGGGGTATTGCAGAGTATTGCACTTTACTTTACTTTATCTTTTTTTTTTTACTGCAGAGTATTGCGCAGGGATGGCTGGATCTGTGACTGCAATTGACAGTGACAGGATCTGTGACAGTGCGGCGGCTGCTGCTGCCGCCCGATCCCCCCCCCCCCTCCCTCTCCTCTCACACTGTACCGAACGGTACAGAGAGGAGAGGGAGGAACCGGCGTCATTACATGACGCCGGTTTGTTTACAAGTGATCGCGCCGTCATTGGACGGCGCGATCACGTGGTAAGGAGCCGCTTCCATTGGCTCCTTACCGCGATCCGTGTTGCTGCGGGTCCCGTGGACCCAGCGAGCGCCGGTGATCGCGTGTGCGCGCCCGCTCGGGCGCGCAATTCCGACTCTCTGGGAGGACGTATATTGACGCCCTCCTAGAGTAAGGGAACCGCCTTGTAGCCGTATTTCGGCTATAGGGCGGTTACCAAGTAGTTAAAGAGCTGAACTAATAACTGAAGATATGACAATTCTGTGTTGCAGCAGAGTAATGCAATTCCATAAATCTAGGGGTCAATCACTGTAGAAACTTCTATGCACAGACCATATGGCACTTACAAGACAGCAGTTTGCTCTTCTCGGTCATCTTAGGCAGACAGAAGAAAGTCAGATTCCACTCTAGCTTCTCTGCGCTGTCCTCTAGGTACAGAACAACAAGGATCTGACTGAAAAATCCACAGGGTATCTCCTTGAGATCTCACTCTGTTAACTTTTTCCAGAAAGTTCTCTCACTAAGGCTCAACCTACTCCCACTCCCATTCAAGGCCAATTCTATCCAACACTGTAAAGAAAAAAGGCAACATCCAAGTAGTAGCCTATTATCAGTTGTCTGTTTGCATTACTGTACTGTTTATAAGCGGGTGGGAAGAATAGGAGGGGGAGTTGGGTATCTGGGTGTAGGTTCGTCATGTTTTTACAATGTAAGACTCATTAAAAAAACAAAAAATGCTTCAATAAAGTTAAAAAAAATAAAAAGAGGTGTATTCTTACCAATTCTGAAAGCCACTCCTGTCCAGTCCTGTTATCCGCGGCTTACATTTAGAGGAGGGACAGTCAATAAACAGATGCCCCATAATTAGAGATGTAACATTTCCAGAAATTTTGAAGCTTTGAGGAAAAAAAAAATTTTTTTTTTTTTAAATTTTCAGAAAAAAAAAAAAAAAAACGACATTTCATTTGTTTTTACAAATGAAATAAAAAAAGGACTGTATATGTCAAGAACATTTCAACTTTATATGAGAGCAGATAACCACCCCTTTCCCTCATAATATTGTAAAAGCTTCCTGTCAATATAGGTTTTCAGTTATTGACAATGCTGATCCAGAAGCATACAGTATATTGCTCTATGAAAAGCTTGATTAATTTTCTCTAATTGTCAGGTGTTAATTTATCTATAAATTAAGGTATTGTGCATTTTTGTGAGGCTGTGGTTTGCAACACTGCCTTACTTAAAGATGCAGCTTTGTGATGATCCAGAAGCAGCGGAAAGAGCGTATCTGGAATGAGAACTCTGTAGGGCAGTAGTTCTCAACCTGGGGTCGGGACACCCTCGGGGGTCGAATGATGAGTTGCCAGGGGTCACCGAATCCTAGGCTGTTCACGAAGCCTGCACAGCTCTCCCAGCCTTTTTGCAGCTGCCCAGCAGAGCTGTCCCTGGAGCCTGTGGCTACCCAGCTGGCCTGTTCTGGTGCCCACTCAGCCTCTTCACAGCCACCCATTCAGTTCACAGCATGGCTGGGAGGCTAGAGGTCAGCTGACTGGTGAGAAATGTGAAGTGGGAGGAGCAGAAGGAGACCTTATCTCCTGATTTCAGCATAGGTGTCACTGCTACAAGACACCACATAGTCGGAGACACAGTGAAGCCGGAGGCACAGTGAGAAACACTACCTGTGATTATAGTTGCCATTAAAAGTCCCCACTACAGTTCTCAGATCAGCAGATGACCTTGATCAGAACTCCCCCCAGCATTGCCACTCATCCCATTGCCGCCGCCCCAACCAAGGAGAAAGAATAAGACAAACAAGAAAGATGGCTAGAGGGGGGGGGGGGACAAGAAATTGGGATAGAGAGAGAGATAAAAGGGAAAGGACAACAAAGAGAAAGAGTGGTACATCCTAAAGTGTACCATAAGGGGTTTTAATACTGTACGAATGGAAGGGACTCAGGGGAGCGCTAAATGGCCATTACTTGTCTTGCCTTGGATGCTGCAAATCCACACTACAAAAATTCACTGTTAGGGGTCCCCACAACTTGGGAAATTTTATCAATGGGTCACGGCACTAGAAGGCCAAGAACCACTGCTGAAGGGAAAAGCTACTTGCACTTTTATTATGATCCTCATTTCATTCCATAAAGTAGTTTTCAGTGTCTTTAGGTTACCTCAGGCATGCAAGGACGTGTTGTCATCCTTGTAGCATTTGAAAAATATACAATATTTGTAAAGTGCAGCTTTGATCTCAGCAGAAATTGCACTTTGGAAAGGTTTCCAAACTCTGGATGTTGGTCTCACCATTTTACTGAGAGGAGTAAAAGGAAAAACTATTTACTGACCAGACTATAAGGAAACATAATCTGTGATGGCGGAGAACACTAATAGGAATCATTTAAAGCAGTGGTCATCAACCCTGTCCTCAGGGTCCACTAACAGGCTAGATTTTATGTATTAATGTGAAAACAGTGCGCTTATCTGGTACAATTATAAACGGCAGCAAACTCCAAATTTTATACAAACATAAATATAAGCAAAAGGTGGAGTTGCGCTAAACAAAAATGATGAATATGACTTGATAGGTCATATATAAATGTGATATAAATAAAGCAACTGAATAGTCCAAATAGTGACAAATAATTCTAGTGAATAAATAAGGGTAAAGTCCGGTAATAATCAAATTCCATGTGGTAGCGAACTATTACACAGGTGAAGAAGGATCTGGTTCACAGCTCCCTGAAAATGCTGACCCTTACCGAATTATAAGATCCTGATGGATCAAACCAAGCAAGTAGCCAAACACCTGGGCTGCACAGGGGATCAGAGACTTGATACGATCATCCCAATAGTCCACCAGCGGAGCATCCAGAAAAACGAAAAACAACTAAAATAGTGTAATACTGTATGGTACATAAGCACAGGACATCCCCCAGTGACTGGTAAACGAACAGTGTGACATGCAAGAACCACCACCAAAGTACACACTGACCCTTACCGGAGCCCTGGATCCCTAGGGATCAGAAATGGCAGAGGGGATGTAAACCGCAGATGAATGGATCTTCCCACAAAGCGGTCCTTGGACTCACCAGGCAGTAAAATAGTCATGGAGAAGAAACTAACAATGGCATAATAACGTTTGGAGCATTTAATAAAAATAGTAGCACACTTACAATATCGACACCCCGTTATCAAGTCTATCTTAGACGAAGATAAGGGTCAGTGTGTACTTTGGTGGTGGTTCTTGCATGTCACACTGTTCGTTTACCAGTCACTGGGGGATGTCCTGTGCATATGTACCATACAGTATTACACTATTTTAGTTTTTTTTTTTCGTTTTTCTGGATGCTCTGCTGGTGGACTATTGGGATGATCGTATCAAGTCTCTGATCCCCTGTGCAGCCCAGGTGTTTGGCTACTTGCTTGGTTTGATCCATCAGTATCTTATAATTCGGTAAGGGTCAGCATTTTCAGGGAGCTGTGAACCAGATCCTTCTTCACCTGTGTAATAGTTCGCTACCACATGGAATTTGATTATTACTGGACTTTACCCTTATTTATTCACTAGAATTATTTGTCACTATTTGGACTATTCACAGTTGCTATATTTATATCACATTTATATATGACCTATCAAGTCATATTCATCATTTTTGTTTAGCGCAACTCCACCTTTTGCCTAGATTTTATGTATTGCCTTGGGGAGATGCAGACTAGAATACTGCAACCACTGAGCAGCAAATGATATCACCTGTGATGTATTTCAGTTATCTTGCAAACCTGGCCTGTTAGTGGGCCCTGAGGACAGGGTTGATGACCACCGATTTAAAGGCTATAAAAGATAAACTAATTTGTCTGTTGACATCACAGAGCTGATCCAGGCTCAGGTAAGATCGCAAGTGATACTGGGGTCAGGATCTGCCCACATGCCTGGACGACACTCGGCTCAGCGAGCTGCTGAGAGCCTGAGCCACCCGTTCCCTTCCCATTTACAGCCCAGCGGTCCAGTGAGCAAGGAGGGGGAGAGCAGAGAGCGGTGACTGACAACCAGCTCTCTGCTCGGGGTGCTGTGATAACCGAGTGATCTGCAGTGTAAAATCCCTCGGTTCTCAGGTGTTAGAGGTGTACCGATGTTGCATCCACCTACACAAGTATGATTCAGAAAAAAAAATCTGTACTCCATACTTCTTATTTAAGGCCTGAGGGGACAGAAACTATCTACTGTATTCCAACAATCACCAAACTGTAGAAGGTACAGTTTGCCCAACAGTAGACTAACTAAACTGGAGACTTTCTCCTACAGTGCCCGCTAGTGGCAGAAATGCATTTTTCTCTTGTTTTAGAAATGCATTGAGAAGTACAGTGTTACATGAATTGTATTCCAGGATTTACTTGTCTTCATCTAAGAGAACTTACAATAATTTAAGACTTTACATAAAGTCTTTAGAAATTTGTCATTAAGGTCTTCATGGTATATGGTTTGAATACCATGTCATGTATATACATTATCATCGTAAAATAACATTCCAGACTCCACACAAAAAAAAAAAGGCTTAACGTTTTCATAATGTATCCGCTTTTTTGCAGGCCTTCTCATCTCTATCCATAGTAAGCCTTTGGGCAACATCATCTCCAAGGCATTTGCTGGCATTGTTGGTGATCTCTCCTCTACACAGAAAATCGCCAATGGAGAGATCATGTGACCAGACTGGAGCAGCTTCAAAATAGATAAGTATACAGATCAATACCTGGCACTTTCACCCCCTTCCTGCCAAAGCCAATTTTCAGCTTTCAGCGCTGACACACTTTGAATGACAATTGCGCGGTCAAGCAACACTGTACACATATGAAATTTTTAGAATTTTCCCCCCAACAAATAGAGCTTTCTTGGTGGTATTTGATCCTATTTTCCCCTCAGTTTAGGCCAATATGTATTCTACATTTTTTTTTTTTTATTTATTTTTTTTAACAAAAATCGCAATAAGCGTATATTTATTGGTTTACGCAAAAGTTATAGCATCTAAAAAATAGGGGAGATTCATAGCATTTTTTTTTTTTTACTAGTAATGGCGGCGATCTGCAATTTTTATCATGACTGCGATATTGCGGCGGACATATCGGACACATTTTTGGGACCATTCACATTTATACAGCGATTAGTACTATAAAAATGCATTGATTACTGTGTAAATGTGACTGGCAGGGAAGGGGTTAACACTAGGGGGCGATCAAGGGATTAATGTGTTCCCTAGGGAGTGATTCTAACTGTGGGGAGGTGACCTATCAGTGTTCTTACGTACAAGGCACACACCATCGGTCTCCTCTCCCTGACAGGACGTGGGTCTGTGTGTTTACATACACAGATCCACGGTCCTGCTCAGTTACTGGCCAATCGTGGCTGCCCGGCGGACATCGTGGCCGCCGGGCATGCACATCGGGTCCCTAGTGGCCTGGGAAGGAGAAGACGTCATATTAGGTCTTCCCAGAACGAAAGCCTCATCGTCCCGCCATCATATGACGGCGTGCGGTAGGCATGTAGTTAAAGGACTTTAGTTTGATTCATTCCTAGTAGATTAATTGAGTTGTGGGAGAGTGAAAGAAAGGTTTGTGCTGCTGTGGGGGAAATAATAAGTAATAATTAAAATGGGCAAAGCATAGGTTTGCTTTCAGCTTTTTATGGGGCTCAACACATTAGAAGGAGGAGGAGTCAGGTTGGGACTTGACCAGGGCCGGTACAAGGGGTGGGCGGGAGGAACGGCTGACCTGGGCGCCTGTAGCATAGGAGGTGGAGGGGGCGATGCAAGGAGAGTTTGTGCGACTATTAGCTGACAGAAGTAGTGACAGCGGCATCACTACTTCAGTCAGCGCTAAGTGTTGCATGATATGTGCCAAACCTGGAGAGCAGGATAGAGCGGGATGTGCCTTCTTGCTTCTCTCCAGCGTCACTCTCCTATCACGGTAGCGCTCTTCCATCGGGACTCTACAGTTGGTTTAAGCGCCCTCATCTCCTCCCATCAAACAATGTGTAAACATAGTCCGGAGGTGACATCCACTGGCATCCCTGAGCTGTAATCCTGTCCCCTTCAGCAGCGGACGGCATCTCTCCCGCCAGCTGCCTGTGCAAGGAGCCTCGGAAGAAGGACATCACAGAGTGATGTGCCGCGCAGTATCTGAGGTCTAGGTGTATGGAGGAAGCTGCAGCCCAGGGGAGGTAAAGGAGAAATGCACTCACTGAGGACACAAGGGGGGATCAGAGCATTTGCACTTGACGGCATAGGGAGAAAATGATTACTTCTAGGTGGGATCGATATTGGGGGTGGTATATTTGTGCTAGGAAGGAAAGTCATCTGGGGGGGGGGGTTGTGCTGGAATGGGGAATTTGAGGGGTGACAGAATACAATGTTTTCTGGTAGGGATATTTGGGGGTGTTAGAAGGGGTGCTGGGGGAAGGAAGATGATTTGGGCTAGGATAGGAAATCCTGAAGCAGTTAGGGGGACAGTGGGATTTGTGGTTGTAGGGATGATGGGGTGTTGTGTGCTAGGGAAGAATTTTTGGGGGGGGATTTTTGCTAGGAGGGGGAATTGGGGGGGTTGTGCTGGGAAAATGAGGATTTGTACCGGGGGGGTTGTGCCACAGGGATGGGGGGAAAGGATTTGTGCTAAGAGGGGGGATTTGGGGGGTTGTGCTACAAGAGGTGATTGGGGAGGAAATATTGGGGCTGTTCGAAAAGGGGATTGGGGGGGGGGGATTTATGCTGGTAGGGATGACAGGTGTGCTAGAGGGGAAATTTGGGGGCATGATTTGCGCTAGGAGGGGGAATTGGGGGGGTGAGAGACGTACGATTTGTGCTAGGATACATTTGAGGGTCATTTTGGGGGATTTGTGCCAAAAGGGGATTTTTTTAGGGGGGGCAGGAATTTGAGGGAGAGGATTTTTGATACTAGGGATGATTCAAGGGTATTTGTGCTAGGAGGGGACATTTGGAGGAGGGGAGGATTTGTTCTTGGAGGGGAAACTTGAGGGGTGAGGATGTGTGCCAAACAGGGTGCTTTTTTTGGGGGGGGGGAATATTTATGTTAGCAGGGAACATTCGGGAAGGATTTAAGCTTAGGGAGAGGATTGGGGAGTGGGGGAGATGTGTGCTGGGAGAGGGGATTTCAGCAGGGAGAGTTTTGTACTCAAAGGAGGGGGATTTTTGTTTGGCAAGGCTTGCAACTGGAATTTATGCTTAGGGCTAAGCGTGCTGATTAGTGCTCAATTTTTTGTATTTCTTTTTGGGGGGGGGTTGCTGCTCAAACATCCTGGGGGGGTGGGCGCAGTTTGGCATCTTCGCCCTGGGCGCTAGATGACCTTGTCCCGGTACTGGACTGGACCATCAGTTGCAATTGGCTGCCATAAACAAGAACTTCCTGCGACCTACCTGAATTGCTTCCTTTAATGGAAACACATTTATTAGGCCCCAAATCAATGACAAGCTGGCAGTTGACTATCCCAGAAAAATTGGGTCCAGAGCATAAAATCACATGCAGTTTTAGATATTGTGGCATCTGAGGAGAAACAGCAACAGATCCCCCTGCCTAGTGAAAATGTGTTTGTTAACAGACATTTAATTGGTCTATTAAACAGATCACATCAAATGCATCCAACAGGTTAGCATGTCAACATAAAAACTGGATTAAATTATTAAAACGACAGAATGCTTTATTAATATTTTGCCATCTACCATGTTGCTACATTCAATGTAAATGCCAATATTTAATTAGACTTTCTAGAGACACTGGTGCAGGGCAGAAGGCCTATGCTTGTTCCACGATACACAAATAATTAAAAATATTTTCTGTTCAAAACTTTTCACATGTGCCCTTATGTTACAGGGTGGCTGAACAAATGTAGCATAGCTGATTACTAAAAAATGGCTGCTGTGTCTATGGATACATGGGTATTTTGAAAAGGAGCATGACCTCACTGTTAACGAGATAATGAGGGTTATTTACTAAAGGCAAAGCCACTTTGCACTACAAGTGCATTCCCCTTAGATTTAAGGGGAAGATCTGAAATGAGGGGAAGCTCTGCTGGTTTTATCATCCAGTCATGTACAAGCTAAAATTTCCTTGCATGTCCCCCTCAGATCTACAGTGACTGCACTTCCAAGTGCACTTTCAGTGCAAAGTGGATTTGCCATTCGTAAATAACCCCCAATGTGTTTCCTGCAAATACATATTCATGTTTATATAAAAAGTAATAAAAACCTCAGTTGAGGCAGTGTCTTCAGTATTGGGTATTCAAAATAAGCATAGCTGTTTAAGGAGCATACAGTATATTACTATTCATGTATAATAAATTATTATTTTTTCTTGCATCTATAGGCCTATGTAGAGTGATACCATTCCCATGTATCTGACAGCAGAGTATTGATTGCCATCACTCTATTCCAAATGCCCGAAATAAACATGGTATTTTCTTTAATGTTTTGTGGCGGATCTAACCTAACTGCTATTAATAATTTAAAATGTGCATAACCTGTAGAAATACAACAGCACTAGCATTAGTGCTAAGTGAGTTAGTGACCCATACACTGGTAGATGGGGTATTGCAGTTCACACACTTGCTAGCATATAGGATCCTAGCAGCTATGCAAGGTTCCATACACTGGTGCTTGGAATAAATTATTATTTTCTTTCCTTTTTTTTGCTACTTAGCTTAGGGTGACTAGACATCCCCGGTTTCCAGGGACAGTCCCCGGATTGAGGACGCTGTCCCTGGACCAAGTCTGTCCCCGCTTTTGTCCCCGGATTGGATTTGAACAGGGGCTGGGGCAATTTCAAAGACAGTCAGTGCAGAATAAAAAAGCTTAGGGGGTGTATTTTTTTCCATTATCTGTGCCCCTTTCTGATGATCATGTGCTGGTCGGAGCGGAGGAAATATTTCTTCATTTTGGGTTGAATGCCCATTCAGCTCCACTCACATGTTCTTCCACCTTGGCTCAAGTCCCGGCCAGCCTCCTGCCTGCTTATCTCCTTGCATTCCCTGGTGGAGTGATCTTCCTCCGCTCCCCATCCAGTAGTAGCTGGGGCCTGGAGTGTAAGACTTGACAGGCTGTGAGGCGGACGGCGGCGACGAGCAGAAAGTCGCTGATTACCGCCATTACTAGTTAAAAAAAATTATGTCCCCAGATTTCATTTTAAAAATCTGGTCACCTTAACTTAGCAGGAATTGTGTTAACACAAGCACATCTTAGTAGACTTTTCTGAGACAGAAGTCACAAAAGCATTTTTTTTTTTTAAATGCAACATGAACAGTAAACAGAGTTCATGGTAAGCATTGAACATAAGTGCATGATCAGCTAGATAGATTTAAGAATTGCTTTTGTTGTGCACAAGAACATCTGCATGCTCACAAGGACCTATGATCCATACCATAGTGATTCATACTTGCTGCTGTCTGTTTTAGTAAATCAAGACCATAGGCATTTCCTTCCTGCATCCTTCAATGCAGAATGTACTTTCCCAGATAGCAAGAATAACTTGGCACAAATTTGTGGCAATGTTGAATTTTAAGTTTGTTACTTGCTGCACATTTTCACTGGAAAGTTGTACACTTGGAGACACTTGAAGCACAAGTTCTAGTTGAAACTTTTGCAATTCGTAGCAAATTTGCATGGCAAGTCTCTAGCAAGAGCAAAGTTGCAGTGGTGAGTCTACAGCAAGAGCACTGTAAGTCACAGTGCTCCCTGTGGTGGGATGACTATTGCACAGCATAACTGAACCAGAACTTTCAGCAGACTTGCAGAAAGTTTGCAAAGACAGTTGATCTGGAGTCATGCAATGCGGACTTGCTGCAATTGCACAACAAACTTGTGAAGCCTGGGTTGTCCCATCAGGAACTGAATATTGTAAAATAAGTGATACATCTTTCAACATGTGGTATGCAATAATGTAGTACTTTGTCAGAAGTGCATAGAATTATGAGTCATTAAACAGACCCCTACTGAAAAGTAAAATGTCTATTATGTTGCAAAATTCCCTTTTAATTTTCTAGAGTTCAGTTACAGCATTTCCACTAAAAGTTTCAGAAATGCAATCCCACTGTGTAAGATGTGTTCAAAGTCGTGCTCCCTCCAAAATTATCCATAATGCGCTGTCTGAAATTAGAGTTATGCCCCGTACACACGATCAGAGTTTCCGATGGACTTTTTACGTCGGATTTTCCAATCGTGTGCAGCCCCAGAGTTTTTTTTATCGGAAATTCCGATGAATTCAATCGGAGTTTAGATATAGAACATGTTCTATTTTTTTCCGTTGGAATTGCGATGTGATTTGGCCAGGCAAAAGCCTGACAGTGTGTACGTGGCATTAGTCTCTCTAGTTACTCCACCACTGTGCTCTGAGATTCCTGATTTCATGGCATTGGATGGGAGGTGACAACTGGTGGAAATCAGCCATGAAGTCAGGGAACATCAGCTCCTGGTAAAAAGATAAAAAATAGAACTAAATCAAGTAGGAGAATAGAAAAATCTTTTCTGGTTAAACAAAAGGTAAAAACATAAATTTTTTGGCCCCTTCTCTAAAGGCAACCCTTTTAAATGAATCACAGGTTCACTTTAAAGTAAACCTGTAGCAGTCAAAAAAGAAAAAACATTTTGCATAGGACAGTGGCCTCGTCTAAGTGCTTGCACAGCTCAACAGAAAAATAATGACCCCCTGTTTTAGTTGTAGACCTAGTCGAACCCATTACCACCTTCAGAGCCTCAAGTGCTCATTTTCATATTTTGGATTTGAGATGCTTCTGAGATCCTTCAGAATTCATTGCAGGCATGACTATGATGAAACATGCAGAATACATAACAGGCACTTAATGCATATGTAAAAGACGAAAATATTTTAACATTGCACTCCAACTTTACCTTCAGAGGTATATGCTCAATACCTTACTGAAATTGCTTATTCTGGATCTATTGCACACTGTGAGCTTCAAGCTGAAGCACGACAAATAGAGACATTTCTGGGCTGGAGGACATTCAGCATCATCTAGCCGTTTCTTTCTCAGCCCTACTGTCCTTGGTCCACCCTTTCATTCATTGAATTTCAGTTCAAAGTATGACGTCTCAGCATCTTGTGTGGGTGTTTGCATGGCATAGACTACTATAGCTAATGCCTGCCTTGAAACATTTACTCTTCCAGAATGATTTCTAGCCATCAAGAATTTGGAGGTTTATACAACTACTCCCAAGTGCCCACCTACTGCTTGCAACAGGGCTGAGTGCTCTTCAGAGTAGTACCAAGGCAGGATGCTATGATGTTTTTGGGAAGCTATGTATAGCACCCTTCCAACCTCTCCCACCAGCTATGATCGGTCTGCATAGCAGAAAAAAAAAAGATCCAGCGATGATATTACCAAGTCTAAAATAAATGTTTTTTTATTTTATTTTACTAGTCCAAGACTTTGGTCATACTACACACTCCCACACCCCCCCAAAAAAAAAAAAAAAAAAATAGTATACAGCAATTGGCAGCTATGATTAATCAAACCAGGGATTGCCGAGCAGCTGCAGCAGTCTGAATCAGTGTTTATAAACAACATAGCTTAGGCAATATAGGAAGATACAAAGTAACAAAGTTACTTTTGTATCATTCTGTTCAATTACCTGCAGATCAAAGAAATAAACTTTGATCTCCAGATGAAGTAATTTAAAGCAAATTGACAAGTAAAACAATTTGTTTGTGTTTTAATAACATGCTTCTTTGTTTCATTCTCTATTAACCTTTAATTTACTCTAATGAGCCCCAAGTCCTATTGTTCTACTGTTTTTTTCAGTTTGTTTCTGTTTTACCAACTATTAATAGTTAAACCGTTCTTGTGTAAAAATGTTAAAACATTTAACATATACTGCATTTACATATATCCCATTTAAAAAAAAAAAAAAAAGACCCTGCAGAATTGAAGAAAAAAACTTTTTAGTTTGTAAATAACTTTACCACGCTTTGTACAAGAATCATATTTTAAATGTCATTTTGAACATGACAATGGTTGCAAAAAAGAATCATAGTTGCAAGACAATATCATGAAAAGAAAGACTTGTCTGTCCTTTAAAAAAAAAAAAAAAAAAAAAAAGAAGAAAGTATTGCCTTGTAATCGTAAGCAATTACAAAATTATTGCTGAATCAATAGGTCTGTAGCAGAAATGTAAACCTGTCCATAAGAGGTAAACAGGTGTGAGAGGCAAAGTGGTTATATACACTATATTGCCAAAAGTATTGGGATGCCTGTCTTTACAAGCACATGAACGTTAATGGCATCCCAGTCTTAGTCCGTAGGGTTCAATATTGAGTTGGCCCACCCTCTGCAGCCATAACAGCTTCAAATCTTCTGGAAAGGCTGTCCACAATGTTTAGGAGTGTGTCTATGGGAATGTTTGACCAATCTTCCAAAAGCGCATTTGTGAGTTCAAACATTGATGGAGAGAAGGCCTGGCTCGCGGTCTCCGCTCTAATTCATCCCAAAAGTGTTCCATCGGGTTGAGGTCAGGACTCTGCAGGCAAGTCAAGTTTCTCCACTCCAAACTTTATCATCCATGTCTTTATGGATATTGTTTGTGCACTAGTGCGCAGTCATGTTGTAACAGGAAGGGTCCATCCCCATACTGTGCCCACATAGTTGGGAGCAAGAAATTGTCCAAAATGTCTTGGTATGCCGACGCCTTAAGATTTCCCTTCATTGGAACTAAGGGGCCAAGCCTAACCCCTGGAAAACAACCCCACATCATAATCCCCCCTCCATCAAAAGATTTGGACCAGTACACAAAGTAAGGTTCATAAAGACATGGATGAACTTGACTGGCCTGCACAAAGTCCTGACCTCAAGCTGATAGAACACCTTTGGGAAGAATTAGAGCAGAAACTGCGACCCGGGCATTCTCATACAACATCATTGCCTGACCTTACAAATGCGCTTCTGGAAGAATGGTCATTCCCATAGACACACTCCTAAACCTTGTGGACAGCCTTCCCAGAAGAGTTTAAAGCCGATATAGCTGCAAAGGGTGGGCTAACGCAATATTGAACCCGAACGACTAAGGCTGGGATGCCATTAAAGTTCATGTAAAGGCAGATGTCCCAATGCTTTTGACAATACAGCATGTTCATGGTGGGGGGGGGGAGTAACCAGAGGAGGCAAATATAAGCCGATTAAACAAGACCTCCGTCAAATGTTTATTGCGGTGTGTCTCAGCTGCAGAAATTGAACCTTATTTCTTGGACCTTGTAAACATTATTACATTTTTGAAAAATTGGGGGAATTTACAAAATCTTTGAGTTGTCAGAAACAGGAGGTTTAAAAGGAAATCTTCTAATGGGTAAACCTATTCTATTGACCATTGCCTAGGAAAGCATATCCCCCCCACCTTGGAAAGATCCTCTTACTTCCTGTTGTGTCTCACAGAAAGTGAAGAAAAATCTCCCCAAAACAGGACACTTTGCAAAAAAAAAAAGTTTTAGCTTGAAATACACTTTAAGCCACAACAGTAGGTGTAGCTTTGGTTCTACAGCATGGGAAATTACTTTTAGTAGCTTTTACATTTACTCTATACTGAACGTGTAATAAATTGTTCAGTACCATTAGTTAAATGTCTGTATTTACATTTAAGTGTAACACTTATTTCAGCAGATGTGCTTGCACAATTTGGTGTTTATTGTATCTGTACTTTCCTGTATGTAAAACAAGTATTTAGAAAAGAGTTTAAAAAACACAAAGCTTAATAAAATCAATGGCAATTTTCTGAAAGTTGGTCTATTATCTGGTGTAGGCAGTAAAGTTTATTAGCACATAAATGTTAATTATTACTCAAGTGTTTTCTGGAGTTGCTTGTTAGCTGTTATTCCCAACTCTATTTCAAACTAAGGTAATTGTTATAGCCAATTCCATGCATCTTTTCATTAAAATCTATTTACTGTGTTATGCAATCTCTGAAGACTTCCCACTGCAATATTTCAGCATAAAACTGCTTCCAATATATTTGTAGATAGAATACTGTTGCTCAAACACTGATGAAAAACAAAAAAAGTGGCCTTATTCATTAAAAAGTTCTTGCTCTTTAGTGCATTAACATATAGCAATCAAATAGGTATCTCTTGCCAATGGCTTTACTTGTGTATCTGCAAGTGTTTTCTTTGTGTACGTTTCCTGCGGCACATGCAGGCAGCAGATTTAGATCCTTATTAAAAGTGATTTAATCCCATATTTTTATGTTTTCTTTGCATTGGTCTGGAATAAATATACAGGTTGCATGGTCCACTAGTTTTGTAAAACTGAGAATGCACAAGTGAACGTGACTCACTACTAATAAACTAAGTATTGTGATCCCTGCGCTATGATGTATGAAAAATCTATAAATATATAAGACTGCTGCTGAGGTGTATGGAAAGTATGTTTGCTCTCAGATTGTTTGTATGTGTACTCAGCGCTGTCTTAGCAAGAAAGTGCCAAATGTGTCTCATACACAATATTGTAAGAAAAAAAATGTTCTTTTGACGCCAGGTGATGATGCAGGGTAAGGAAAACGAAGGATTCGCAGAGACATTGCGTTGAATAGTCAGTGGGGGAAATGTTAGTGGAAGAAAGATTAAACTCACTGAACTGAGCTTAACGATGATGTACCTCAGCGGAATAGTCAGGATATACCGCCATGTTAACATTTCTGAAAGGAATGTTACCTTTCTCGTGGGTAAGCCTGAGAATGGCATCTCAATCTCTGAAATTCATGAACTTAGCTATGAAGATGTGTTGGGGAGCCACACTAGGAGGTGGTCTGGTGGCCATCCGATGGGCTCGTTTCACCACAAAGGAGGCTGAAAAAGCTTCCCTGCCATGGGTGGTATTGAGCATATTTTCCAAAAAAGATAGGATTCTGAGCCTTCAGTTCCTTCTGGCAGGCCCAGAAAATGCAGGTTGCCGCATTGGAGCCTGTTCTCCATATCATCCTCCATATCAGAGATTGTAGCTGGTGTTGGAGCTGCTCAGTTGTAGAGATGAGCCGAACACCCCCCCCCCCCCCCCCCCCGTTCGGTTTGCACCAGAACCTTCGAACGGACCGAACGTTCGCGCAAACATTTAGAACCCCATTGACGTCTATGGGACTCGAACGTTCAAATTCAAAAGTGCTCATTTTAAAGCCCAATATATAAGTTATTGTCGTAAAACGTCTTTGAGAACCCGGGTCTTGCCCCAGGGAACATGTATCAACGTAAAAAAAGTTTTTAAAAAGGACTCCTGAAAAAACAACCGTTTTTAAAACTTTTTTTCCATTGATACATGTTCCCTCGGGCAAGACCCGGGTTCTCAAAGACGTTTTCACAGGCATACTATAGACACCCAGCAGGTACAATATTTAAAGGAATTTTTCATTTTTTTTTTTTTTTTATTTAACCACTTCCATACCAGGCACTTACGCACCTTCCCGCCCAAGCCAATTTTCAGCTTTCAGCACTGTCGCACTTTGAATGGCAATTGCGCGGTCATGCTACACTGTACCCAAACAAAATTGGCGTCCTTTTTTCCCCACAAATAGAGCTTTCTTTTGGTGGTATTTGATCACCTCTGCGATTTTTTTTTTTTGCGCAACAACTAAAAAAAGACTGAAAATGTTGAAAGAAAATTACGTTTTTATTTTTTTCTGTAAATTTTTTTGTAAATAAGTAAGTTTTCTCTTTCAATTGCAGGCACTGATATGGCGGCACTGATGGGCACCGATGAGATGGCACTGATGGACATCGATGAGGTGGCACTGATTGGCAGGGCTGGTATGCGGCACTGATGGGCACTCATAGGCGGCACTGATGGGCACTCATAGGCGGCACTGATGGGCACACATAGGCGGCACTGATGGGCACACATAGGCGGCACTGATGGGCACACATAGGCGGCACTGATGGGCACACATAGGCGGCACTGATGGGTGGCACTGATAGATACTTATGGGTGGCACAGATGGGCACTGGGCATGGATGGGCACTGTGGAGTGGCACTGATGGGCACAGTGGGGCAGCACCGATTCTCAGGTTGCCAGTCACTGATTGGCATCTTTTTTTTTTTTTTTAAGACTTATTTTTTGTTTGGCCCACCCTGGTGGTCCAGGGTGGGCTTCCCTGGTGGTCCAGTGTGGCGTTCCGAGGGGGGGCTGCGCTGATAAACAATCTGTCAGACGCGAGTGAGGAAGAGCCATCAACGGCTCTTCCCGTTTACATCGTGAGCAGCCGTGATTGGACACGGCTGATCACGTGGTAAAGAGTCTCCGCTGGAGGCTCTTTACCGAGATCGGAGATGCAGGGTATCAGACTGACACCCCGCATCACCGATCGCCGCGCGCGGCATGAAATCCTGCAGGACGTTCTGGAATGTTCAGTCAGGATTTCAAAACCACTTCCCGGACGTAAATCGGCTATAGGCCGGGCGGGAAGTGGTTAAGCATCATCAGAGCTTTTTTTCTCAGAAAATAGGTGCAGGAACTCAACCACGGCCTGTTCAGATTTCACAAACAGTAGAAGGGTCTTAAAGGGGCATTAAATACCAGAATTGCATTACAGAGTGCAGAGTTCAGCGGGTTACAAAACTGTCACTTGTAAACACAGAAACCAGACTTCTGTGTTTACAGGTGATTGTGGTGAACAGGCACCAAAGGGTCTGAGCCAGAGGTGGTGGAACTGAGTTCCCCCAAGTTCCCCCTGAAAAAAAGCCCTGAGCATCATTAAAATCACTGCTCCTGAATCTTTAGGTGCAAACTACAGAGCACACGGCCAGTACACACCAAGTAGCTTTAGGTGCAAACTACAGAGCACACGGCCAGTACACACCAAGTAGCTTTAGGTGCAAACTACAGAGCACACGGCCAGTACACACCAAGTAGCTTTAGGTGCAAACTACAGAGCACACGGCCAGTACACACCAAGTAGCTTTAGGTGCAAACTACAGAGCACACGGCCAGTACACACCAAGTAGCTTTAGGTGCAAACTACAGAGGACACAGGCAATAAACCACGTAAGAATACTGCAGCTAGCACAATCACCTGCCTGCCAGTAAATTAGGAAGAACTGATCTAGCTAAACTATAGAGTGTATAAATATATGTACAACACCTGGGATGTATATATATCCTCTACACACTGTAACATTAACTGACTAGCCTGCCTGCTCTATCTACCTGCAAAAAATGACACTCACTCTGTCCTCTTAACCACTGCAACACACTACACAAGGCCAACCTGCAGGCGGCCTTTTATAGTGTGGGGCGTGTACTAAACCCCCTGAGCCATAATTGGCCAAAGCCACCCTGGCTTTGGCCAATTATGGCTCTCCGTTTTTTGCAAGCTGTGATTGGCCAAGCATGCGGGTCATAGTGCATGCTTGGCCAATCATTAGCCAGCGATGTCGCAGTGAATTATGGTCTGTGAACTGTAACTCGAATTTGGCGCGAACGACCCGTTTTGTTCGTATTACGACGAATGATTGAACATACGATGTTCGAGTCGAACATGAGTTTGACTCGAATACGAAGCTCATCCCTACTCAGTTGTGACCTTTAATGGAGGAAGATCGTCCTCAACGTGGCTAATCAGCTATTCAGTCTCTGAAATGGAATTTGTGGAAGTCTTGACATATAAGCAACATTTCCACCTTCACCTCCTCCAATTGTTTTAGTTAGGGTGGTCTGGCATGCATGTGGAGATCGCTTCAAGCACCTTAGCTGTATCTCCAGTGGCTTTATCTGTCTCAGCAGGGGGATCGGCACCATCTTCTCCTGCAGCCATAGGTTCCTTATGTAGGAACCTGTCCAGCTTAGAAACGGCTCTCGTCATTCTCTGGGGGGGGGGGGGGCGGAATTGTGATGTAGCAGGAGAAGCTGTGCATCCAAGATAGGGTGGGCAAGTGAACAGGCAGGAGAACCCCAGGATCAATGTATAAAGGAGTTGTGTCTAGCGAAGATCTCAGTCAGAACTCCCTACACCGTGCCGCTCCAGGCCACACACCCCTACCTGCCGTCTTTACTACAAGCAGATCTTATGTTCCTTGTTGGATTTCTCTTTCATATTATATTATGGAAAATGCAGAAAACACAGTGGCAGTGGTAAGATGCATTAGCTTGCTGGACTAGAAACTTCAATAGATACAGTAGTTTAGCTACAAACTTTCATCCCAATTTTTGTGAGTGCTATGGGACCTGAAAACGTGTGTGCAACGTGAAAAGAACAGATCTAGTACTGAATACTTAAGAGACTGAAGAAGTTGCAGTTAATCTTGTTCCTAACCCCTTTAGATCTAGGTCTAAAAGAGCCAACGCGCCACAGAAGTCTTCAGGAATGCCCCAAGTTACAGCTCTCCCTATCTGTTGTAAAGGCTGATGGGTGTTTTAGCAGCACAGCCAGATCATCTTCCCTGTCTGGGAGTAGATTAATTGCAGCCCAGCCAATACTCTGAAATTCACCCTTTATGCTAAAATTTCCTTGAGGTGGTAAAAAAATCCCACTGGGCCTTCTCAGCTAAAAAAAAAAAAAAAAGTTTTCTATTAGAGTTAAAAGCGTAATTGTGTGCAGGAATACAAATAATTGTCACAAAATAACAGTATGATGTTGATTATGATTTATTACTCTGTATTGTAATTACTATGACATCTATTTTTTTTTTTTTAAAGGGGAGTTCCACCCACAATTTCACTTTTTAAATATAAATACCCCTGTAATACACAAGCTTAATGTATTCTAGTAAAGTTAGTCTGTAAACTAAGGTCCGTTTTGTTAGGTTGTTACAGCATTTAAATAGTTCATAATCTAGAAATAGACTGTGGCCATCTTAAGTGTGGGCATCATGAAGCCAGACTGTATGACTTCCTGGATTTCAGCTTTGCATATCTCGCACATGCTCAGTGCACAAGCAATGTAATAGGTTTCAGTCAGGTTTGCAAGGACTACTGGGAAACATGATGCCTATCCCAGAAACCCTTGCAAATAGCCTAGGCAAATAAGGAGGAGGAAGTAATGAAGGACTATAAAATAAAGGTATTTACAAGCAACAAATTAAATAAAAACTGTCTATTCTGAACACTATGAGATTAGAGCATGCAGCACAGACAAACATAAAAAAATGGGTGGAACTCCACTTTAAATAACTACTAGAATACCACTTTCAGCACTGCTATATTAATGGACAGGGTAGGGCATCTACATCGAGGGCAACAATTTACACCAAGGTTTTAAGATTATATACCTCTAAAAAGACCAACTTATGCTGAAAAATTATAGTGAATTACCAAGGGCAGTTTCATGGTAAATAAAATCCCCATGTTATGTAATGAATGGGCCAGGATATGTCATTATGTGCTAGTATGCATTGCATATTATGACAAAAACGTGACAAAAACGTACCTGTCAATGTCCTCCAGCATAGAACTGTCAGTGCTCCCACTGGCCAGGGGCGCTGCCATCTTCTTCTGGTCTGCCTTCTGGGTCCTGTCTGCTCAGCCACTTATATGGTCAGGCCATGATGTCACTCCTGCGCATGTGCACATCATCACGACACAACCGGGTGCTGTTAAATTTGAGCTGCACATGCTCAGCTTAGTGTACATTACAGATGACAGCCTTTTCTGCGATAAATCCCCATTTGTCAGATTTTTTTTTTTTTTAATTGAGACTTGAATTGCAGGGTGTGTATATTACATCTCTGATAGTACCTGAATATCTTTTTACTTTGTTGCAGACGTTGGTGCAGTCTTAATAAAAGTTACATCTATCTCTGTATCTTCATCAACAGATGATAGCATCTAACTAAATTCCTCTATATTGGAGGGATAGAGAAGAAACTTGGCAGAACATTTTCTTACATTGGGATGTCACGATTCAAACACATTTTAACAAAATTGTTAAAGAATTTCTTGCTTTTGAAAGAAAGGGAACTATTTTCATTATACCAGTGGGAGTAAATTGTAAGTGTGAAAAGAACATTTTAAACTTTATACTAAATTGGAAGTGGTGCCAGGAAACACATGCAAAGTAATGAATTATCTCCATGAGAAGTACTAAACACCAGTTGAATCTACAGCATTAAATACCATTTGTGCCTAACATTTCTCATTGGACATTATTCTAAAGAGCAGTATTTTTGATATGCAATAATCCAAAACATAATGGGCCAGATCCTCAGAGCGAGTACGCCGGCGTATCTACTGATACGCCGGCGTACTTTCAAATTACCTGCGTCGTATCTTTAGTTTGAATCCTCAAACCAAGATACGACGGCTTCTGGGTTAGATCCGACAGGTGTACATCTTCGTACGCCTTTGGATCTAAGATGCAATACTTCGGCGTCCACTGGGTGGCGTTCACATCGTTTTCCGCGTCGGGTATGCAAATTAGCTATTTCCGACGATTCACGAACATACAAGCGGCCGGCGCATTCCTTTACGTCGTCTCTAGTCGGCTTTTTCCGGCGTATAGTTAAAGCTGGTATTTTGCGGCGTATAGTTAGACTTGCCATGTTAAGTATGGCCGTCGTTCCCGCGTCGAAATTTGAATTTTTTTTTGGCGCAAGTCGTCCTTGAATCGGGATTGGACGTAATTCACATCCAAGTTAAAAAAAATGACATTGTTGCGACGTCATTTAGCGCAATGCACGGTGGGAAATTTCGGGACGGGGCATGCGCAGTTCATTCGGCGCGGGGACGCGCTTCATTTAAATGAAACACGCCCCCTAATCGCCGATTTGAATTCCGCGGCCAGAGATACACTACACCGCCATAACTTACGGCGCAAAATCTTTAAGGATTCGAAATTACGCCACGTAAGGTACGGCGGCGTAGCGTATCTCTGATACGCTGCGCGGGTGCAGATCTCTGTGGATCTGCCCCAATTAGTTTACATATTTTATTAGAATAGATAGCAGCTATAAAAGAATGACAGACCAGGGTTTCTGTACTTAATACGGCAAAGTGAAATATACAAAGGCAAATGTTTTTAATAAGACAACAGTGACCATGTTTAATTGTGAAAATATTTCTACATATCTGGATTACGGTGAGCCCACCTGACAATTATAATACAACCTTTATCTAATCATAGTAGCTGTATGTGTTGGTACCAAAACTGACCCAAGCTTTGTAAACTACATGAGAGGTTCAATCCTCTCTTGCAATAATGAAAAAAATGTCAAAATGTATAATGTGTGTGTGTGTGTGTGTGTGTGTGTGTGTGTGTGTGTGTGTGTGTGTGTGTGTGTGTGTGTGTGTGTGTGTGTGTGTGTGTGTGTGTGTGTGTGTGTGTGTGTGTGTGTGTGTGTGTGTGTGTGTGTGTGTGTGTGTGTGTGTGTGTGTGTGTGTGTATATATATATATATATATATATATATATATATATATATATATATATATATATATATATATATATATATATATATATATATATATATATATATATATATATATCCCCCATCTATCTCGCTAGAGAATGACTACGGTGTGGTCAGCACCAGGGATTTCACACATACTGTAGGAAGCAATACAAAGAAAACAGGATACTTTCTCATACAAGTACATGGTACAGCAAGCGCATATCAAGCATATGAAGTGTTGGGATAACGCTTTAAAGCTACAAATGCCCCTTTACCCTCTGTTTAGGAAAAAAGATGTCAAACGCATCTGCCCTTTAACTCCTTGTCCCAGTATCATAAATTTTACTCTTCACATGCTGCATATGTGATCCTGTGGTCTATATAGGATCTATGACACCCAGGTAACTATTTATCAAGACTTGCAAGTACAAAGTGAAGTCTCTAAAGAGATTAAGAGGATAATTTAGATAACGTAGGCAAGAAAAAACGTGCCGCGTTCCAACCGCCGTGTGTGTGTATATAATATAATAAAAATTATATATATATATATATATATATATATATATATATATATATATATATATATATATATATATATATATATATATATATATATATATATATATATATATATATATATATATATATATATATATATATATATATATATATATATATATATATATATTCTATATCTCCACTTGACCACCAGGCACGAAAACCCCCTTAATCACCAGACCAATTTTCAGCTTTCGGTGCTCTCACATTTTGAATGACAATAACTCAGTCATACAACACTGTAACCAAATGAAATGTTTGTCCTTTTTTTCCCACAAATAGAACTTTCTTTTGGTGGTATTTGATTACCTCTGCGGTTTTAATTTTTTTTCGCTATAAATGAAAAAAGAAAGAAAATTTTGTAAAAAAATGAATTTTTCTCCATTTCCATTATAAAACTTTGCAAAAAATTTTTGTTTTTCATAAATTTGGCCTAAAATGTACACTGCTACATATCTTTGGTAAAAAAAAAAAAAAAAAAATTGGTTATTATTTAGTCTGGGTGAAAGTTATAGGATTTACAAGCTATGGTACCAATTACTGAAAATTGATCAATTTGATCACACCTGAAGTACCGACAGCCTCTCTCGTTTTTTGAGACCCCAACATGGCAGAAAAGTACAAATACCCCCCAAATGACCCCTTTGGAAAGAAGACATTCCAAGGTATTTAGAAAGAGGCATGGTGAGTTTTTTGAAGTTGTCATTTTTTCCCCACAATTCTTTGCAAAATCAAGATTTTTTTTTTCACAAAATGTTCATATTCGCAGGTTATTTCTCACACACAGCATATGCATACCACAAATTACACCCCAAAACACATTCTGCTATTCCTCCCGAGTATGGCAATACCACATGTGTGAGACTTTTACACAGCGTGGCCAAACATCAGGCGTTCTGGAACACCCAGACCAATTCTGACATTCCTCTCCTACATGGAAAATCATCATTTATTTGCTAGAAAATTACATAGAACCCCAAAACATTATATATGCTTTTTTAGCAAAGACCCTAGAGAATACAATGGCGGTCGTTGCAACTTTTTATCGCAGCAATTGTTCGAATGCGTTTTTTGGAAAACGGTTTTCTGCTTTAAAAAAAAACAAAAAAAACATTAAAGTTAGCCCAATGTTTTTGCATAATATGAAAGATGAAGTTACGCCGAGTCAATAGATACCCAACATGTCACCCTTCAAAATTGCACACATTTGTGAAATGGCGCCAAACTTTGCTACTTAAAAATCCCCATAGGCGACGCTTTAAATATTTTTACTGGTTACATCTTTTTAGTTGGAGAAGAGCTCTAGGGCCAAAAGTATTGCGCTCGCTGGGGGGCGGGACTTGCGTGTGCAGTCGCTTCTGTATACGAGCACGCGGGAACAGGGGGCGCTTTAAAAAAAAAAATGTATTGTTCATTTCACTTTATTTATTTTAGTTTGACACGTTTTTCCCCAAAAATAAATGTTTTGATCACTTTTATTCCTATTACAAGGAATGTAAACATCCCTTGTAATAGGAATATAGCATGACAGGTCTCTTTACAGTGAGATGTGGGGTCAATAAGACCCCACATCTCACCTCTAGGCTGGAATGCCTGAAAAAAAAAAAAAAAAACGATCCTGGTTTCGATCGTAGCGGTGAGTCGGAAGAAGCACCGTAGGGAGAAGGGAGGGGGGACGTCCCCTTTCACCTCCCGTAAGAACAATCAAGAGGTGGAACAGCCAACATGATTATTCTTATGGTGTAGGGAATCGCCGTCTGAAAAAAATGATATCTGAATGATGCCTGTAGCTGCAGGCATCATTTAGATATCCCTGCACAAAGTCAAGGACGTCATGACGGCCGGTGGGCGGGAAGTGGTTAAAACACATTTTTTTTCCGGGTATTGCAGAGTATTGTGCAGGGGTATTGCAGAGTATTGGTGCGGGGGAACTGCAGAGTATTGGTGCGGGGGAACTGCAGAGTATTGGTGCGGGGGAACTGCAGAGTATTGGTGCGGGGGAACTGCAGAGTATTGGTGCGGGGGAACTGCAGAGTATTGGTGCGGGGGAACTGCAGAGTATTGGTGCGGGGGAACTGCAGAGTATTGGTGCGGGGGAACTGCAGAGTATTGGTGCGGGGGAACTGCAGAGTATTGGTGCGGGGGAACTGCAGAGTATTGGTGCGGGGGAACTGCAGAGTATTGGTGCGGGGGAACTGCAGAGTATTGGTGCGGGGGAACTGCAGAGTATTGGTGCGGGGGAACTGCAGAGTATTGGTGCGGGGGAACTGCAGAGTATTGGTGCGGGGGAACTGCAGAGTATTGGTGCGGGGGAACTGCAGAGTATTGGTGCGGGGGAACTGCAGAGTATTGGTGCGGGGGAACTGCAGAGTATTGGCGCGGGGGTATTGCAGAGTATTGGCGCGGGGGTATTGCAGAGTATTGGCGCAGGGGGTATTGCAGAGTATTGGTGCAGGGGGTATTGCAGAGTATTGGCGCAGGGGGTATTGCAGAGTATTGGCGCAGGGGGTATTGCAGAGTATTGGCGCAGGGGGTATTGCAGAGTATTGGCGCAGGGGGTATTGCAGAGTATTGGCGCAGGGGGTATTGCAGAGTATTGGTGCGGGGGTATTGCAGAGTATTGGCGCGGGGGTATTGCAGAGTATTGGCGCAGGGGGGTATTGCAGAGTATTGGCGCAGGGGGGTATTGCAGAGTATTGGCGCAGGGGGTATTGCAGAGTATTGGCGCAGGGGGTATTGCAGAGTATTGGCGCAGGGGGTATTGCAGAGTATTGGCGCAGGGGGTATTGCAGAGTATTGGCGCAGGGGGTATTGCAGAGTATTGGCGCAGGGGGTATTGCAGAGTATTAGCGCAGGGGGTATTGCACAGTATTGCAGGGGGTATTGCACAGTATTGCAGGGGGTATTGCACAGTATTGCACAGTATTGCACAATATTGGGGCGGGGGTTGCAGGGATGGCTGAGCAGGGATGGATGGATCTGTGTACGTCGGCATAAAGTGATTTACGTCGGCGTAAGTGCTTTGTGAATCCGGGCCAGAAACATAATTTTTTTTTAAAGAAAAAAATGGCGGATATGTTGCGCTATTTCCCGATTGTGTCAAGCTTTGCTATGAAGGCAAATGGGGCTTATTTACGAAAGGCAAATCCACTTTGCACTACAAGTGCAGTCGCTGTAAATCTGAGCGGTAAATCTGAAATGAGGGGAAGCTCTGCTGATTTTATCATCCAATCATATGCAAGCTAAAATGCTGTTTTATTCTCCTTGCATCTCCCCCTCAGATCTTCAGCGACTGCACTTCCAAGGATTTGCCTTTAGTAAATAACCTCCATTGTTTGAAGTTCAATAATACATTTACACTTAAAAGCAATTTTATATATATATATATATATATATATATATATATATATATATATATATATATATATATATATATATATATATATATATATATATATATATATATATATATATATATATATATATTTTTTTTTTTTTTTAATTAATCTATTTTAAAAAAAATGACATTTTAATGAAATAAAAAAATATATATATTTTTATTGCTTTTAAGTGTAAATGTAATGCTGCAGAGCATTGCGCCTTTCTGCCAGGGCTACAGAGCATCTCGCTTTCCTTGCAGAGCATCATACCTTACCTGCAGAGCAATGCGCCTTCTCACTGCAGAGCATCACACCTTTCTCTACAGAGCATCACACTTTTCCCTACAGAGCATCGCGCCTTACCTGTAGAGCATTGCGCCTTTCTCCCAAAGCTGCAGAGCATCGCGCCTATTTTGCCCTTTTTTACAATTACACTTAAAAGCAAGCCAAGTTACTCAAAAATCTGCAACGCATCATGCCACTTCTCTGCATAGCATCACACCATTAGCTATAGCATTGCGCCTTTCGCTGCAGAGCATCACACCTGTCTTTACAGAGCATTACGCCTTTCGTTGCAGAGCATTATACCTTACCTGCAGAGCATCACGCCTTTCTCCCAGGGCTGCAGAACATCAGGCCTGTTTTGCCCCTTTTTTACAATTACACTTAAAAGCAAGCCAAGAGCTGCAGAGCATTGCACCTTTCTCCCAGGACTGCAGAGCATTGTGCCTTTTCTTGCAGAGAATCACACCTTTCGCTATAGAGCATCGCGCCTTTCCCTGCAGAACATTGTGCCTTTCTCCAAGGGCTGCAGAGCATCACGCCTTTCGTTGTAGAGCATCATACCTTACCTGCAGAGCATCATGCCTTTCTCCCAGGGCTGCAGAGCATCGCACCTTTCGCTACAGAGCATCGTGCCTTTTTCTGCAGAGCATCGCACCTTTCTTCCAGGGTTGCAGAGTGTCACCTTTCGACAGAGCATTGCGACAGAGCATCATGCCTCTCGCTGCAGAGCATTGCACCTTTTGTTGCAGAGTATTATACCTTACCTGCAGAATATCGCGACTTTCTCCCAAAGTTGCAGAGCATCACGCCTTTTTTGCCCTTTTTTATAATTATACTTAAAAGCAAGCCAAGTTACGCAAAAATCTGCAGAGCATCACACTTTTAGCTATAGAGCATTGTGCCTTTCGCTGCAGAGCATCGTACCTTTTCGCTGCAGAGCATCGCACCTTTCTCCCAGGGCTGCAGAGCATCATGCCTTTCCCTGCAGAACATCGCGCCTTTCTCCAAGGGCTGCAAGCATTGCACCTTTTCACTGCAGAGCATCTTGCCTTTCTCCCAGGGCTGCAGAGCATCACACCTTTTTCTGCAGAGCATTGCATCTTTAATTGCTGAACATCGTGCCTTTCTACAAGGGCTGCAGAGCATTGCGCCTCCTCCCCCCCCCCCCCCCCCCCCGATTGTGTCAGTCGCATAAATACAATTACACTTAAAAACATATTTATGTCTTTAAAATAAATGGAAAAAAAATGGCATTTAAAAAGAAAGAAAACAAACTATTACCCGAGTGCGTCAAGTTTCGCTATGAAGGCAAATTGCGCCAATTTCTGAAATTGCGTCAAGATCCGATGGTTGACAACCGCGCTATTACCCAATTGCATCAAGTACCGCCGGTAATGCATATTGCGTCAAGTTACGCAATTACCACAATTGTATCAATGGTCGAAAATTGCGTCAAGTTCCGATCTTTGACAGCAGCGCTATTAACCAACTGCATCAAGTACCGTGGATATTACAAATTACGCAAATTGCATCAATGGTCAAACATGCGTCAAGTTCCGATGGTTGAAGCCACTATAATCAAATTGCGTTAAGCACCGCGGTTAAGGTGAATTGCGTCAAGTTCCGCAAATTGCATCGAGTTCTGATGGTTGACAGCGGCGCCATCAACCAATTGCAACAAGTACCACGTTTAAGGTAAATTGTGTCAAGTTCCGCAAATTGCCTCAAGTTACGGAAATTGTGTCAAGTTCCGATGGTTGACAGCGGCACTATCAACCAATTGCGACAAGTACCGCGGTTCAGGAAAATTGCGTCAAGTTACGCAAATTGCGTCAAGTTCTGATGGTTGACGGTGGCGCTATCAACCGATTACTGCAAGTACCGCGGTTAAGAGCCATAGCAGGCTGCACGATTGCGGGCACGAGAGCAGGAGCGGCGATTTGTGTGTGTAAACACACAAATCCATGTCCTGTTGGGAAGGAGAAACAGATGGCCTGTTTTTATGTCTCATCCCCCAGTCAGTCCAATCCCCTTACAGTTAGAACACACCTAGGGAACATACATTTAACCCCTTGATCGCCACCATAAATCTATCCCCTATTCTGTAGACTCTATAGCTTTTGAGCAAACCACTTAATATACACTTATTGCAATTTGTTTTACCAAAAATATGTAGAAGAATACATATTGGCCTAAACTGATAAAATGTTTTTTTTTTTTTTTATTTGGGGTATTTATTATAGCAAAAAGTAAAAAATATATACTTTTTTCAAAATTGTTACTATTCTTTTGCTTTTATAATGCAAAAAATAAAAACCACAGAGGTAATCAAATACCACCAAAAGAAAGCTCTTTTTCTGGAGAAAAAAAAAACTTAAATTGTTTGGGTACAACGTCGCACGTGCAATTGTCAGTTAAAGTAATGCAGCACTGTATGGCAAAAAATGGTCTGCTCAGGAAGGGGGCAAATTCTTCCAGGTGAGGGGGAGACTCCTTTTAGAACCCCAGCAGAGGGATGTACCCAATGGAAAATCTCCGCTCACCTATTGCTCTCTCCATCTGTGACACAAAATTAAAACCATGACCTAGATGCACTTTAAATGGTAACTACAGCTGCATATGAAGTGCTCTACCCTTCCTTGACACCAACAGTATGCATTTATGCAGCCTTCACTGGACTGGGCTTTTTTCCGTGGGAAAGCATATATGCGTATCTGTCTTTGTGCTAGGAGTGCACTGCACAGCATGCTCCCAGCACAGAGACTGGGGTCTCAGCAGGAGCCCCAGGTCCTGTACCAACGATCAGGACCCGAAACTCCCAGTTCCGGGTTACCCGATTCCTGAACGCTGTGATAGTCTCAGATTGGCTATCACTGTGATCAGTCACTGTAAAGCCTGCCCCTCCGTTTCTCTCTCTGTGAATGGAGAGGAAAGATACATTGTATATCTCTCTTTCCTTGCAGGGAGAGAGAAACTGTTAAAATAAATTACAAAAAAAAAACCTATATCAAGGTTTGGTCTAGGTCAGTGTCAGGTTTAGTGTTTGAAAGGTCAAGTAAGGGTCAAAAAGGTCAGGGTCAGTAAATTTTGGGCAGGATTAAAAACAATTAAAAATTAAATCAGTGTGTTTTGGGTAGGATAAAAAAAAAAAAACACACACACACACACACACACACACGCGCACACACACACGCACACGTCCCTGTTCTGTGAGGAAAGACAGATTGTGAGTTCCTAATAGGGATGAGCCGAACACCCCCCAGTTCGGTTCGCATCAGAACATGTTTGCAGGCAATAAGCGCAGCACATCCTGTCTCCACCGGAGACACACCGGGAATGATGCAGCGGGAGCCAGTGACAGTTCTTATGTAGCTGAGGACTTCTTTTAACGGTGTCTGTTTTTTTACAATTTGTTACCCCTTACCAGTTCACATGTGGGGGGGGGGGGGGCGGGATCTGGAGGTCCCCTTTGTTAAAGGTGTCTTCCTGATTCCGATAAGCCCCCCGCCCGCAGACCCCCACAACCACCGGGCAAGGGTTGTGGGCATGAGGCCCTTGTCCCCATCAACATGATGCTTTGAGGTGTCACAGACCCCCAAAGCATCCTCACCATGTTGAGGGCATGTGGCCTGATATGGTTCAGGAGTGAGGGGCCTGCTCTCTCATCCCCCCTCTTTTCCTGCGGCCTGCCAGGTTGTGTGCTCGGATAAAGGGTCTGGTATGGATTTTTGGGGGGAACCCCCCACATCATTTTTTTAATTTGGGGTGAAGTTCCCCTTAATATCCATACCAGACCTGAAGGGCCTGGTAATTTAATTTGGGGGGACCCCCACGCATTTTTTTTCTGCCCCCCCATCAATGACTTTCAATGCCTTTTCTCTGTATTGCCGGGAGCCAACAATTCATTATAGCCACGAGTGGTTTTAACCACTTCCTTACTGGGCACTTAAACCCCTTCCTGACCAGAGGACTTTTTGCGATTCGGCACTGCGTCGCTTTAACTGACAATTGCGCGGTCGTGCGACGTGGCTCCCAAACAAAATTAACGTCCTTTTTTCCCCACAAATAGAGCTTTCTTTTGGTGGTATTTGATCACCTCTGCGGTTTTTATTTTTTACGCTATAAACAAAAATAGAGCGACAATTTTGAAAAAAAATAAAATATTTTTACTTTGTTGCTATAATAAATAGCTCAATTTTTTTTTTTACGTTTTTTTTTTATCCTCAGTCTAGGCCGATACGTATTCTACATATTTTTAGTAAAAAAAAAAAAAAAATCGCAATAAGCGACTGGTTTGCGCAAAAGTTATAGCGCCTACAAAATAAGGGACAGAATTATTATTATTTTTTTTTTTTTTTTTTTTTACTAGAAATGGCGGCGATCTGCGATTTTTATTGGGACTGCGACGTTATGGCGGACACATCGGACACTTGACACATTTTTGGCGCCATTCACATTTATACTGCAATCAGTGCTATAAATATGCACTAATTACTGTATAAATGCTTTTTTTTTTACTAGAAATGGCGGCGATCTGCGATTTTTATTGGGACTGCGACGTTATGGCGGACACATCGGACACTTTTGACACATTTTTGGCGCCATTCACATTTATACTGCAATCAGTGCTATAAATATGCACTAATTACTGTATAAATGTGACTGGCAGGGAAGGGGTTAACACTAGGGGGTGAGGAAGGGGTTAAATGTGTACCCTAATTAGTGTTCTAACTGTGGGGGAGGGGGGGTGACCGATCTGTGTCTCTATGTACAAGAGACACAGATCCGTCTCCTCTCTCCCCTGACAGCACCGCTGTCTGCGAGAGCCGGGAATGAGAGATGATCTCATATGTAAACATATGAAAATTATGTTACTTTACTTTTTTTCCCATCAGAACTGACTTTGTGCAGGGACAGTTCTAAGCACAGGAAACAAGCGCTACTTTACAGGCATACTATACACACCTCCTAGGTACGAAATTTAAAGGAATATTTCACCATTGTTTCACTTTAAGCATTATTAAAATCACTGCTCCTGAAAAAAACTGCTGTTTTTATAACTTTTTTTGCATTGATACATGTCCCCTGGGGCAGGGCCCAGGTCCCCAAACACTTGATGACAATAACTTGCATATAAGCCTTTAAAATTAGCACTTTATATTTCTCCCTTAGACTTTTACAGGGTGTTCCGTGGCTTTTCGAATTTGCCGTGAACACCCAAATTGTTCGTTGTTCAGCGAACAGGCAATGTTCGAGTCGAACATGAGTTTGACTCGAACTCAAAGCTCATCTCTAGTTCCTAATAGCTAGGATCCACAATCTGTAATTTCCTCTATGTCAGTCTCCTCCCCCTACAGTTAGAAACACATTAAGGAACACAATTAACCCATTGATCGCCCCTTAATGTTACCCCCTTCCCTGCTAGTGACATTTTTACAGTAACCAGTGCATTTTTTAAAGCACGGATCGCTGTATAAATGCCATTGGTCAAAAAAAATGGCAAAAGTGTCCGATGTGTCTGCCATAATGTTGCAGTCCAGATAAAATAACAATTTTAAAAATGCACACTTTTTCTGGACTGCACTAAGAGTTCAAACAACAATCAAATGTATGTGGTATTGCTGGGATTGTCCTGAGCAGGAGAATTAATTTTGGTTTGATCTTTGGTTGTAGATTATGGTAGCAACAAGACAAACATAGCTACAGTTAAATGTTTTTTTTTTTTGCCAGTTGTCCTTTGATAATAAAAAAAAACAACAGGAGATATCCATTACCATTTACAACCAAATAAAATACCAATTTGTCCTGAAAAGAGTGATATAATCCTGGATGCACAAAGTAGTTGTGATGATATGTACAGTTTTACTAACGTATGTCAAAGTCTCAAAATTGTTGTCGGATGTTAACATTTGCTTTACCCTTAGGTGTGAAGGGGTTAATTTCCTTGTCGTATATACTCAAGAGCCTTGATTCAGAAATGCCCTACTGTGAAAGCCACTACCTGCCCCAAGCTTCGGCTCTGTGTAATAATTTTGTTTTGTTTCTCCAGCTTGCAGTGACTGCAGTAAGCTGTCATAGCATTGAATGAAGTTGTCTCTTGAGACCTGAGATGGCCCCATTCAGCTCTATTAACTGCTTACTGAGCAAACAATGCCAAGTGCAAAAGATGGAAACCATAAGTGAATGCAAACACAGCTGTCTTTTGGGGCAGGGTTCAGCTGTCACCATGGGGCATGTCTGCAACTGGGCTCTGGAATATAGACAAATGTTCTCAAGAGAGATGTGGAGAGGGGTGTTATAGTGTTCCTTCAACACAAGTGCACTAGTTCTTTATATTTCAATCTTTTTTTTTTGAGCAACAAAATACTATAGAATAAAGTACAGCAACAGAACATTGATGTAAACCGGTGCTCAGGTCACTGCCATTACAGAGATATACTTCCTTCGAAAGACTAACAGAGACAATGCACATTGTCGTTGGGTAGGAAAACTTTCGGCATTAAAAGCTCTGACAAGGACTCCAACAAAAATAATAAGAAAATGGCAATTAACAAAAAAGCTAAAAGATACACACTTGATCCACTAGGGATCAGCTGCACAGCAAGCTCAATTAGAAAAATATGGTAGACAATGCATAAAAAAGCTGTTTCATAGTGGGGAAAGAACAGGGACTAGGGAGAGGCAGTAGGAAGGAGGTAGAAGGGAACCCCTGTTTGCATGCCCAAGAAAATAATCAAATGTAAGACCACATGTTTTTCCTAAAGTATTTTGAGATAATCAAGAAAATCAAAAACATAAAATAGTATAAAAGAAAAGAATAGGCAAAGAAAGAGAAAACAGCAAGAAAAGGAGAGGGTCAGCTTGGGACTCACTAGGTACTATTACATACTGTATCCAAGGATTCCATGAAGCATCAAACTTCTTAGTAGCGTTACGAAGGATACAGGTAAATCTGCCATTCATCATGGTCCAGTTAAAGTGTTCCTAAACCCAGGACCCTGCATTCACTATATTTGGGCTTCCACAGTACATAGAACATGGAAATGAAATAGTTGTAGTAAATATACACTGCTAAATACCTAACCAGCAGTTAGAGCAGTCTATCAGTGTCTGGTTAAAGCTTGTAGGAGGAGTTTCCATTTCCATGAGGCTGCAGGACTCCTGACCCTATGTCTGGACAGTGATGATTGGCCCTGTGCTGATCACATGCACCCTCCAAAAAATTAAATAAACTCTCTAGCAATACACATCAAACTGAGCATCTGCAGCTTGCCCCAAAGGCTATGTTCTACTTAGAAGATGGTTCAGGGGTTGTGGAAGATCAGAGAAGACAGGATCAAACAGCCGGTTTACACAATGGGCAGGATTAACCCCTTAGGTTCCACAATGAGTATAACAAGCATGCTTTGCTGCATATACAGACTGATTTTACTTGGGACAGATGTTACTGGCGCAAATGGAAAAATACACATTTGTTCCGTGTGGTTTGCTGCAATCAGAAAAATGTGCAAGTCACTATGGTGGCTCGCCCAAAGTATACTTGATATATTATATGGATTGCGCTGCCCTGGTGGGTGACCTACATCCACCTAATCATGTGCAATAATTACAGTTATTAACACCTATAAATATCACCTTGTGCTACTATTAAATGATAATCCACCATAAATCTATATAAAAAATTCTTGTTTAGGAGAAAGAAAAACACATAAATATACCATGCACATGTTAATGTATCCAGATAGTGCTCTTTACATTTAAAAAAAAAACGTGCGCTACCCTGCTACGGGTTCACAAATTATATCCTGTCACAAAACCACAAAGAAAGTGTATATTATATATATATATATATATATATATATATATATATATGTATATGTATATGTATATGTATAAGACCTATGTATTCTGCCTGGACATTTATAATCTTCATGCAGGGAGGACTACAAGGAACTGCATGGCTTGTCACAATTGGATGTACCACATTGTATTCTGAGCTCAAAGGGTTAATTGGACAAGGGTCTCTTTCACTGCTGAATGCTAATGTTCTCTTTGCATAGCTAATGAACTCTCTTTTGTGTAGGTAACAGCCTCCTGTGAGGTGTATGCTGATGGGGATTATGTGTGAGTGATAATTGTTTTAAAGGTTAATTGAATTCTATTGTCTGATCAAGCTAAGTTTATATATATTATGACAGAATAAAGAAAATGAATGTATGGGGGAGAATTCCTATATGAATCCTCTTCCCTTTAAAAAGTCCCAAATGTGATGGCCAAGTGCTCCTAAGCAATAGATATTCCTCCTGTGGGGTGTTCAAAACCAACGTGATTTCACCACTTCCGTGATTAAAAATGGCCACTCACCAGATCCTATTCAAAAAAATGCCTTTGGTTCATTCCCAGGATAACCACTCCTATTTTATGGCGCCACAGCTGTCAGGCCTCGTACACACGACCAGATCTGTCTGTTGGGATTTATCCGCGGATCAGTTGCAGCAGACAAATCCGGTCGTGTGTACGGCCTAGCGGACATTTTTCTCCAGCCGACGGTTTTCAAGCGGATACAAATTTCTTAGCGTGCTAAGAAATCTATCCGCTGGAAACCTGTCCGTTGGACTGATCCGGTCGTCTGTACAGACTCACCGGATAAGTCCAAGCGATCCCCATCCCTCGCATGCGTCGAAGTGATTCAACGCATGCGTGGAAGTATTTACCTTCCAGGGTCGCGCACGTCGCCGCGTCATCATCGTGGCGACGGCACGGCCACGTCACCGCGTATGTTTTCCGCTGGGATTTTGATCTGATGGTGTGTACAGCCATCAGATCAAAATCGGATATCCTCTCGTGTGTACAGGGCCTTAGATGTCTTGGATATAATAGTAAGGTCTCTCTTTCTCTATAAAAGCTCACAGAAATAGAGTGCCCCTCATAGTGTAGTAGGTAAAATAATTTAATGGTTTAAAATACAAAGCTTATATTGCACTCACATTTTGTTGTGCCTGTATGCCGGCACCAAGCTTCTCCAGCCGTGTATGCATAGTTATTCTATTGTAATTATTTTCACAAATTTTTTGGGGACCTAGTCAGGAAATTTTTGAAAGAGGGATGATTCTGGGGATCTACAGATATTGACTCCCATCACTGAATATACAAAATTTAATTTTTTTTTAATCCAAAATCAAGTTACTATGGGACATTTCCACCTTAAAGTGGAGGTTCACCTGAAAACTTAATTTTTAACCTTGGATTGATGCTCATTTTGTCTAGGGGAATCGAGGAGTTTTTTTAAAATCTAAGCAGTACTTACCGTTTTAGAGAGCGATCTTCTCCGCCGCTTCCGGGTATGGGCTGCAGGACTGGACGTTCCTATTTGATTGACAGTCTTCCGACAGGCTTCCGTCGGTCGCATACATCGCGTCGCGATTTTCCGAAAGTAGCCGAACGTCGATGCACAGGCGCCGTATAGAGCCGCACCGACGTTCGGCTTCTTTCGGCTACTCGTGACGCGATGTATGCGACCGTCGGATAATCTAAGTTTAAAAAAAAAAAAAATTCGGGTGAACTCCCGCTTTAAGCCACACTCACCTCACTCCCCTGCAACTCAACACATTAGCAGTCTCTTCCTTCAATGGCTGTTTATGAAGGTAATGTATTAGTTTAGAAGTAGTTTCAAATTAGCCAAGCTCATTTGTATGAATGCCACGGTATTCCTTTCCTTCAACTAATAAGCATTTTGAGCAGTAAGTACAAACCTCTATACTGCTAATTAAAAGTCACCCACTCTCCAAGCCATACTGCAAGGTCACATTACATTAGTGCAGACGTGTTCTTGGTAGTTTTTGCCGAATAAGTGATCTTATTATTCTGCTCATATTTCTCAAAGTATTCAGAAAATAGTCAACATAATACATTAATACAGATCTGCAGAAGAGAAGGAGAGAAATGATTGCTCAGATAAGGTGTTCTCTCATCATATGCTGCACATGAAATGGCAATCAATCTTTGTTTATATTTTTATTAACACTGTGGTGCGGTTGTAAACTCAATCTAAAAAAATACTTTTATTTTAAGTCCAATTCTAGCTGCACAAAAACAATGAACAATGTTACGGACTTAGATTTAACCCCTTTTTGTGTTCTTGATTTAGCATTCAGTAAGTACCAATAATACAGCAGGGACACTTATTTATTGGAGGTACATTTTAAATTGAGATCGTTTGAATTGAATGCTTCTAGAACATGCTTTGGAGTGTGCACCCTCACAAACACTATCACACATCTGAATATGCACTGGTCTGACATTTGTATTACCCTGCATTGTGGCAATGCACAGTTTCAGTACATTTTTATTGAAACAATTTAATAAACAATACCCAGAGGGACAAAGTGACCGCAAACATATGGAAGTACACATTGTAGCATAGAATATATAGGTGTCAGGACCTGGTCCACCTGCGCGTGGCACTGGTTCCCTGAGCTGAGGGGGACAGTTTGGGTGGGCGTCTCCCAGCAGCCAGCAGATCCCAGTAATTAGGCTCCATCTGATGATGGCTGCTGGGAAGGTATACAACCCCTCCCCTGATCCGTTTAGTTGCTTTAGTGGCTATGCTCTGTTTAACTGTGCTTCTCCTTTGCTGGTATACAGTATACTGTATTCTAGTTATTGTGTTAGGTTTTCTGTCACTTTGTTTACATACAGTATATTGTTCACTTTTCATGTTTGCCTTGGCTTGTATACTGTTGTTGGATAGGGTTTTTTGTTTCACGATTATTAAATCCTACGTACAGCTACACCGATCTGGTCATCCCCAAAGCTTTCACACAATAAGTGAAATCCAGGAGCAAAAGCGTGGATGTACTACGCATGGTGTGAGTGTGCAAACTCCCTAGCATGGCATAGATGGCAAGCATTGCTATTAGGGAAGGGATACATTGCAGCTCAAGTCACACTGGATGTCTATTAACTGCTTACTTGGTGCTACAATGCACATTGTAATAGGAAAACATCACAAAAAAAAAAAAAAAAAAAAAAAAAAAAAAAAGAAGAAGATAGAGAGTGTATACATGTAATATATATATATATATATATATATATATATATATATATATATATATATATATATATATATATATATATATATATATATATATATATATATATATATATATATATATATATATATATATAAATATATATATATATATTATATACACACATACAGTATCTCACAAAAGTGAGTACATCCCTCACATTTAGTAGAAAATTAATTACACTTTGCTACAATGTAATGTAGTGAGCGTAAAGCTTGTATAACAGTGCAAGTTTCCTGTCCCCGCTAAATAACACACACAGCCATTAATGTCTAAACTGCTGGCAACAAAAGTGAGTACACCCCTAGTGAAAAATGTCCAAATTGGGCCCAAAGTGTCAATATTTTGTGTGGCTACCATTATTTTCCAGCATTGCCTTAACCCTCTTGGGCATGGAGTTCACCAGAGCTTCACAGGTTGCCACTGGAGTCCTCTTCCACTCCTCCATGACGACATCACTGAACTGGTGGATGTTAGAGACCTTGCACTCCTCTACCTTACGTTTGAGGATGCTCCACAGCTGCTCAATAGGGTTTAGGTCTGGAGACATGATTGGCCAGTCCATCACCTTCACCCTCAGCTTCTTTAGCAAGGCAGTGGTCATCTTGGAGGTGTGTTTGGGGTCTGTATCATGTTGGAATACTGCCCTGTGGTTCTGTCTCTGAAGGGAGGGGATCATGCTCTTCAGTATGTCACAGTACATGTTGGCATTCATGGTTCCCTCCATGAACTGTAGCTCCCCAGTGCCTGCAGCACTCATGCAACCCCAGACCATGACACTCCCACCACCATGCTTGACTGTAGGCAAGGCAAACTTGTCGTTGTATTCCTCACCTCGTTGCCGCCACACACGCTTGACACTATCTGAACCAAATAAGTGCATCTCGTCTCCTCAGACCACAGGACATGGTTCCAGTAATCCATGTCCTTCGCCTGCTTGCCTTCAAACTGTGGGCTTTCTTGTGCATCATCTTTAGAAGAGGCTTCCTTCTGGGGTGACGGACATGTAGACCAATTTGATGCAGTGTGGGGCGATGGTCTGAGCACTGACAGGCTGACCCTTCAACCTCTGCAGCACTGCTGGCATCACTCATATGTCTATTTCCCAAAGACAACCTCTGGATTTGATGCCGAGCATGTGCACCCATTTTCTTTGGTCCACCATGGTTAGGCCTGTTCTTAGTGGAACCTGCCCTGTTGAACCACTGTATGGTCTTGGCCACCAAGCTTCAGCTCAGTTTCAGGGTCTTGGCAATCATCTTATAGCCTAAGACATCTTTATGTAGAGCAACAATTATTTTTTTTCAGATCCTCAGCGAGTTCTTTGCCATGAGGTCCCTTGTTGAACTTCTAGTGACCAGTATGAAAGAAAGAGTGATAATACCAAATTTAACACACCTGCTCCCCATTAATACCCGAGACCCTGTAACACTAACGAGTCACATGACACCAGGGAGGGAAACTGGCTAATTGGGCCCAATTTGGACATTTTCATTTAGGGGTGTATTCCCCTTTGCCAGCGGTTTAGACATTAATGGCTGTCTGTTGAGTTATTTTGAAGGGACAGCAAATTTACACTGTTATAGAAGCCGTACATTCACTTCTTTACATTGTCGCAAGCGAGGGGGCCATTCAATGTTGCTAGGACACGGCACAACCCCGATCTCAGTAAAGAGCCGCGGCCCTTTAATTATGCGAGTCATGTGTCCAATCACAGCCGGTCTCATGTAAATACTTTAGTGCCGTGAATCGGCTCCCCTCGCCTCACACTGACAGTGTGTGACAAGGAGTACCAATCAGCGGTATAGCCTCGCACAGGAGACCCATCAGTTCCAATCAGAGCCCATAAGTGATGCCAGTCAGTGCCTCCAATCAGTGCCCATCAGTGCTGTCTATTCATGCCACCTATCAGTGCCGCCTCATCAGTGCCCATCGGTGAAGGAGAAAAATTACTTATTTACAAAGTTTATGACAGAAAATAAGACATTTTAATTTTCGGTCTTTTCTTTTAGTAAAAAATAAAAATCCCAAACAGTGATTAAATATCACAAAAAAAAAAGCTCCATTTGTGTGAAGAAAAAGATAAAAAAAAAATTGGGTACAAAGTGCAACAGCACTGAAAGCTGAAAAATGGCCTGGGTATGGAAGGGGTAAAAGTGCCCTCTATTGAGGTGGTTAAGAGAAAATGATTAGCTTTATATCACAGTGATTTCAGTACACAGAGTATAATTTGCAAGAAAGTTAAAGCTGTTGAGTTGCTTATTAAATATATACAGTATGTCATGGATTGTTGGTAGACTGATATTAAACTAAAAAAAAACAAAAATTTTATATTTTGCAACTTGCAAATCCCTTAATGTGGTGACTGCATTCATTTTGTGTTTTTTTTTGGCTCCCCCCCCCTCCTTCATTTTAACCTGGTAAACTGGCCAGCAACATTGTTAATCTAGCTCAGGGATCCTCAAACTACGGCCCTCCAGCTGTTGTAGAACTACACATCCCATGAGGCATTGTGACCCACTGACATTCACAGACATGACTAGGCATGATGGGAATTGTAGTTCCTGAACATCTGGAGGGCCGTAGTTTAAAGACCCATGATCTAGCGGGACAGTTATAGATTCACTAGTAGATTTAGATGGACTTGACTAACAAATTAAGGCCTTTTTGGGATAAATGTTTTAGATAAATAAAAGCTTACCATTGTAAGTAACCCTGTCAGTTATGTTTATCTCAAACTACTTTTTGAGATTCGAGCCAAACTTTTTGCTGGACAGCTTGTTCTGGAACAGGAAGACTTACTGGTTGGACCACCGTGTAAAAATAAAAGGAACATTTTTTTTTTTTTTTTTGAATATCACTTTAACATACCATACATGCTCGAATATAAGCCGAGTTTTTCAGCACTTTTTCTTGGGCTGAAAATGACCCCCTCGGCTTATATTCGAATCAGCGTACCCGAGTCCATTGTCGCCTGACCTCACTGTGCCCATTGCAGAATCCGATCTGTGTACCCGAGTTCGTGACACAGACGGCGGCCGTGCAGTTTTAAAAACGTGCGCTCCTCCTTGTGCTGTTCCGTTATAGGCGGAACACTCTGTTTCCCAGCAAACACTGTATTAAGCCTGAGTGTTCCGCCTATCACGGAACAGCACAAGGAGGAGCGCGAGTTTTTAAAACTACACGGCCGCCATCTGAATGTGTCACAGACTCAGGTACACAGATCGGCTTCTGCAATGGGCACGGTGAGGTCAGGCTGCAAAGGTAACGGGACCTGCCGGTTACAGTAGAGAGAATGGTCGTGTTAAAGAGCTGCAATGGGCACAGGGCCGGCGCTAGGCATAGGCGAGTCAGGCGGCTGCCTAGAGCGCCAGAGTAGGGGGAGCGGCAAAATCCGGATCCCCAGCCGCTCGCTGGGGATTCGCCGCCAGGCTAGGAGGCGGTTTGCGCCTTGAAGACATCACCTTCATCACGATATTGCCAGCCTGCAGCGCCGTAGCAGCGGCAGTGAGATGAGGGGTGAGAGCTGGGACAGCAGCTGGCCGGGAATAGCGTGATGAAGGTGATGTCTTGATGATGATTTATGGTGGAAGTTGAATGCTACACCGGCCAGGACTGGTGAGATCATAGACTGAAGCCCTGCATGCAAGCCGCGATGTCCGATGCACCCCCGCCTCCCCCCCCTCCTCCTGGTCGCTCGGGGTCGGGATCTGTTGTCAGGAGTAGACAGACGGGCAGCAGCTCCGTTCTCCTTCAGAAAAGACTTAACCCCCGCTGGCTCAGGTACACAATAGAAGCACAGGCAGGACACTCAGTGCTGCAGCCTGCACACTGTCACAAGAAATTATAAAATGTACTCTGCTGTGCTGTCAAGTTTAACTTTGTGTACAGAGGGGGAACTGGTTTGTGTGTGTGGGGGGGGGCAGATATGTGTGTGTGGGGGGGGGGGGTTACAGAGTGGGAACGTGTGTGGGGAGGCAGATTGTGTGTGTGGTACAGAGTGGGAACTGGTGTGGGCGGAGACAGGTGTGTGTGACTGTGTGGGGGGGCACAGAGTGGAGACTGGGGGGGACAGAGTGGGAGCTGCAGTGGGGGGGCAGATGTGCATGGGGTACAGAGTGGGACCTGGAGGGGGAACAGAGTGCGAACTGGTGGGGGGAAGCAGATGTGCATGGGGGTACAGAGTGGAAACTGGAGGGGGAACAGAGTGCAAACTGGTGGGGGGGACATATGTGTGTGTGGAGGGGTACAGAGTGGGAACTGGTGTGGGCGGAGACAGGTGTGTGTGTGTGGGGGGGGTACAGAGTGGGACCTGGTGTGTGGGGGGGGACGGGGACAGGTGTGTGTGTGTGTGTGTGTGTAGGGGGGGACAGAGTGGGAACTTCTGTGGGGGGGGCAGATGTGCATGGGGGTACAGAGTGGGAACTGGTGTGGAGGGGGACATATGTGTGTGTGTGTGGAGGGGTACAGAGTGGGAACTGGTGTGGGGGGGGACATATGTGTGTGTGTGGAGGGGTACAGAGTGGGAACTGGTGTGTGGGGGGGGGGCAGATGTGTGTGTGTGTGTGTGTGGGGAGGGGTACATAGTGGGAACTGGTGTGGGGGGGCAGATGTGCAGAGGGGTACAGTGTGGGAACTGGTGTGTGGGGGGGGCAGATGTGTGTGTGTGTGTGTGTGTGTGTGTGGGGAGGGTACAAAGTAAGAACTGGTGTGGGCAGAGACAGGTGTGTGTGTGTGTGGGGGGGGGGGGTACAGAGTGTGACCTGGTGTGTGGGGGGGACAGGTGTAGGTGTGTGTGTGTGTGTGTGTGTGGGGGGGGGGGGGGACAGAGTGGGGACTGGGGGGGACAGAGTGGGAACTTCTGTGGGGAGGGGGGGGGCAGATGTGCATGGGGGTACAGAGTGAGAACTGGTGTGGGGGGGGACATGTGTGTGTGGAGGGGTACAGAGTGGAAACTGGTGTGGGGGGGCAGATGTGCAGAGGGGTACAGAGTGGGAACTGGTGTGTGGGGGGGAACAGATGTGTGTGTGTGTGTGTGTGTGTGGGGAGGGTTACAGAGTGGGAACTGGTGTGGGGGGGGCAGATGTGCAGAGGGGTACAGAGTGGGAACTGGTGTGTGGGGGGGAACAGATGTGTGTGTGTGTGGGGAGGGTTACAGAGTGGGAACTGGTGTGGGGGGCAGATGTGCAGAGGGGTACAGAGTGGGAACTGGTGTGTGTGGGGGGGGGGACAGATGTGTGTGTGGGGAGGGTACAAAGTGGGAACTGGGGGGGGCAGAGTGGGAACTGGTGTGGGGGGGGGGGGACAGATGTGTGGGGGAAACATATGTGCAGGGAGGTACAGAGTGGGAACTGGTGTGTATGTGGGGGGGGACAGATGTGCAGGTGGGTACGGAGGGGGAACAGATGTGTGTGTGTGTGTGTGTGTGTGTGTGTTGGAGGGGCGGGGCGTTACAAAGAGGAACTGATTGGGTGGGGGAAGGAACAGATGTACAGTGGGTACATATAGGAACTGATGTGTGTGTGTGGGGGGGGGGGGGTTTAAGGGGAACAAAGGTGGTGGGGTGCAGAGGGGAATAGGCGTTCTGGATGATACAGTGATGGGGTGATCAGAGGTGTAAAGGTGGAAGAATTGTGGTGATCTGAGACCTAAAAATACAGGAATTGGGGTGATTTGAGGTGTGGAGGTTCAAATCCAGTTTTGTAAAAAAATAAAAATAAATGCAGATCTTTTTGCAGGTCAAAAAATGTGCATTTTTTATTGTTTTTTTTCTAGGAGCGTAGCATTGTCAGTGTATCTGTCTCTCGTACAGACAGGCAGTTACACAGTTGGCCTCTCTGTATATTGCTCTAGCCTGTGGACGACGGCTGGCGTGAGGAAGTGAGCCAACGCCATCCTCTAGTTGTCTTTTGGCCGGGTCCAGAGGCACATGTGCAGGCCTGTGGACCACAGCAGAAGAAATAGGTGAAGAGGCACCGCAAAAATCTCAGTGAGGGGCGGAGCGAATGGCACGGGGGGGGGGGGGGCGTCAAAATGAGGCTTCGCCTAGGGCAGTGATGGCGAACCTTGGCACTCCAGATGTTTTGGAACTACATTTCCCATGATGCTCCACTACACTGCAGAGTGCATGAGCATCATGGGATA